>NC_134422.1:4730030-4887530 GCF_030867145.1 Opisthocomus hoazin | reverse complement strand
TGTATTCAAGAATATGTTTCTCTTTAGCCGTTCTTCTCATCCTTATCACTATTTCTATTTTTTTAAACGGAGTACTGATTTAAAATGGAACCGTAAATAAGCCATTACTCTTCATCATTTTCTGAGTATTTAACCACTGAAATTTTCTATAATCACTTTTGATATACCCAGTTATGAAACATTCTTCTTGTGATGATGCAGATAGCAGTTTACATACATATTTAAAAACTCAGACACCATTTTACTACAAGGACAGAGCGGCTTTCCACCTCCAAATGTAGTTCCAGAGGTAAATCACACACCAGCATATAAGAAAATCAGAAAAAAATGCAGCAGCACCTCACTGAGGAACAGAATTCAGAATGCTACAAAGAAAAGAAAATAATCTGCACATCTAAAAGCAACAACTCCACCCAGCTTACATTTTAAAACTCCCATCTGTAAATGGTCAAAATTTTCTTTCAAAAGTTAAAGGGGCATGGAAAATTAAAAATCAACCAAGGGTTTTTTTTCTCCTCTTCTGTACCATATAGCACGCTTGTATCATGCTTCTGCACATTCGAAAATCAGGTCTTGTCTCTCCTAGGACACTGCATGGTGACTGGAGAACTGGAACGAAATGATCACAGCTTCGCAAGGAAAAAGAATACGAAAACTGAGCAACTGATTGCAAAACTGCTCTTTGGGTGGGGTTTCCATTGGTTTTAGCTTATTAACCAACATCCATCTTGCCCAGCTACTAAATAAGAACAAGTCAGATGAAAGATCCTCCTCTTTGTCTCCACAATCCTCTACAGTACAGCACAAGAGATGAAAATGAAACACCCTTCAACACATGCTGGTCTTCTGCGCGTGTGTTTGGGTGGGAAAAGCCTAAAGGTTTTATGACCTTTAAGACTAAAGAAGCTCAAAAAATATTTACAAGTACCACAAAAACCAAAAAATGGCTTTCCAAAAGGGCAACAGAAATAACAGCCCTTGGGGGGGGGTGGGGGGAGAGAATCAAAATTTTTGCTGGCTTGTTTTCCAAGTCATCTTTGCGTTTGAGACACAATCCTCCTGCAAGCTTGGACTGAGCGCCTTCAACGAAGACCCCATTTACCCATTGCTCAACGCTGACTGAAATCACCAGGTTTCTTAAGTTTCTGACCTCCCATATTTTATGATGTATTTAAAACACTCTGACTTTTATGAACCATTTAATTAAATAGATAATAACGGCACATTCGTCCTACTTGCCATTCACCAAAGTTAAGTTTCAGCATCTCTTCTGAGACCATCCTGTATGCCTGTCATTCACCAGTTTTTCTTTCAAGTTATTGGGGGGGTGGGGGAGAAGAATTATGCTTGATTATTTCTATGATATTGATGACATCAACACGTGGCATTGCAAAAATTGAGAAATAAATGTGCATTTTGTAAGTCTACGGATACTGTTTGACAAAGTTTATATGACACAGAAGAAGAAATCAGATCCTCAGAAGATATAAATTGCTATAATCGACTCCCATGGAACTGCAGCCCTTTAAGCCAGCGGAAGAACTGGTCCACAAACCCTTAGGCATGGTTGATCAAACAAACCACTTAGAAACATTTCTCTCTATGCCTTCTGTGCCAGACTACGTTACAGGGAACAGATTACAGTCATAAGGAAAGAAAGTTCTCTGAGCTGTGTAACAAATCTCAGCGTTCAGCTCAGTATTATACCGTCCTTTTGGTTACAAGATTTACGGCGTACTTGCTACCCAACTAAGGTACTTCACAAAGCAGGCATCTATCAGTTGTTTGGCTTCGTCAATAAAATGCAGTCTCTACCAGAATCAAACGCTTATTTTTCAGAATTAAAGAATCCATGTCGTAGTTAAAACACTTCCATATGCTTACTGCACTTACCACAGTTGTTCTGGAAAGGGCCTTCAGGTCTGCGTTGTAATTGCCGTATTTTCTGGGTATATTTGAAAAAGTTAAAAAAATAAACCCTTGCCAGACACAGCGGTGCCCATAACATGAACCTTTACTTGAACACTAAACACATCTCTGACTTGAAACGGGAGCATCGATCATTAATGAATGCGCATGGTGATCAGAGTATCATCTAATTAAAAGGCGGGCACGAGGGGATATCCTGCTGGCTTTAAACGAGAAAATGCGATTCTGTGAACATCCCTGGTTAGACGCCGTGCCATCT
The DNA here is from genome assembly GCF_030867145.1 of Opisthocomus hoazin. Taxonomy (NCBI): domain Eukaryota; kingdom Metazoa; phylum Chordata; class Aves; order Opisthocomiformes; family Opisthocomidae; genus Opisthocomus; species Opisthocomus hoazin. The sequence goes on along the minus strand of NC_134422.1, from coordinate 4,885,342 downwards.
GATCTAGCATCAGGTGTAATCTGCAACAGGAGCAGAACACGTGCTGGCCGAGGACGACCGCCTTTCTGAGACTGCCCTAGCAGGATCCCGGCGTAGGAGCACCAACATGGGGCGAAAAATGGCTGTGTGGGGTCCCTGCTTTTGTTTTTCATAAACTTTTTGGCTGGGATTCCCATGGAAGGCACAAAATACCATGCACGTTGCTGCCTTGTGAACCAGTATCACAGGGGGGCAATGGGGGAATAACGGAGCCACTCCTTTCTTCTTACCCACTTCTCTGATAAACCTGCCTAAATAACTGACTTGGGGACTGACTCAGTACAGCTCAATTCTTTTGATTTATTTCAAATGCATAAATCTTTAGACATCATTTTGGACGTTCTCCTATAACAAGACCCTAATGAGGGGAAAAAGGACACAATAAACTGTGTCTCAAATTCAATCTCTGTCTTACACTGCTCCAGCTACAGGTCCCGCTTGAAATGTTAAAAACTTGATTATTGGTAAATAAACCAACTGAGCACACTGGGCTCCTACAAGCTCAAGTGCGTGTGTGCGTGCACATACGCATGCATGAGCACACATGTGTAAAGGACTTCTCCTCTGCCTTTCACGGCAGACCAGCCAACGACAAACACTTTTAATCTATTTGGAAATGTGGTTTCATTGTTCAGTCCTTTGGGGCTTGAGAACTTTGCTCACCATGTCTCTGGGGCATTACACAGTAATCTCTGAAAAAATGCACGCTAGATTAGCTCGGAGGATCTTACTGATCAGAAAAGGTACCGAGGATCCTCACGTTCGCGAGGCTTAACGAGGACCAGCGCCTCCCAGTCACACACGGCAAGTCCATCACCCTGGGAGGGGTCAGGAACACAAAGCAGACAGCAGCAGTGCAAATCTTAAACCACCAGAGTCTCTCAAAGGTAGAAAAATCCACAACCACGTCTTTGCACAGTCATGTTCAAACAGTCCTTTTGGTTTCCACCACAACCTAAGTTCTTATTTCCTACTTCCCAACTCCATGTTGCTATTTCCTGGTATATTCGCAGCATATGTGACAATTAATGATGCCAGCACGTAGGCAGCTGTGAGGACCCATCCCCATCAACAATCACAATTCCAGAGACTTCAATCTCACGCAATTCCTCACTCATCCCCTCGCGTTACCCTTCGCCATCGCTGCTTCTCTCCATCCTCAGCCAGAAGAACTCCGTATGACCTGCAGCATCTCCGCATCCACGGTGCTGCCCTGTTGTAAGGCTGGTGGCTAAAGACACAGGTTACAACAAACTCTGGCACAGGAGCAGCTAACCAGCAGGTAGATGCAAGAGAAATGCTGTAGGTTGTCACAGTGCTTTTATGGTTTCTCCAATTAATACTATAAAATGCACAGAATTACAGAGCAGAAGCACAGACTCACAGGATGGCAGGGGTTGGAAGGGACCTCTGTGGGTCACCCAGCCCAACCCCCTGCCCAAGCAGGGTCACCCAGACCAGGCTGCACAGGCAGGTCTTGAATATCTCCAGAGAAGGAGACTCCACAACCTCCCTGGGCAGCCTGTGTAACTGTTGTGAACTGTGCAAAGTGTATTAAAACAAAAAGAACTCCCCACTGAAAACCTCTGATAAATAATGTAACTTAAGTGTAAAGGTCTTTTTCTTGCACGCCGACAAGCTATACCAGCTTTCTTATACACGGTCCCCAGAGTAAAGTGACAATTTTGTTTTGTTGGTAAATGCCGTTACGATTAGGCATTCTAAAGACCACGCAATTTAACAATTAGACCACATCAATTAAAGATGGAGCACATCAACTCCACCCTCTAACCAGCGCAACACTCCGCCCCAGGTGAATTCTCTATAAGTTTAATAGTAGATGCACTCACTCTTCTGTATATTTAAGGAGACTCCAAAGACTTCATAAAAATTATGTTGCTCATCCTGTTTCTATTGGTATTTCTACTGTCCCATACCAGACGAGTATTTTGACAAACACAAGAATGTCTTACAAAGGTGAATAAAAGCAATGAACTACAAAATGGTCTGGTTTATGAGAACATCACCACACTACCCTCATTCTTTTGGTCCAGAAAAGGTCAGAGATTGGTCAAGATCACGAAAATGATCTTCACTTTGACAGGACAGTAGATGCAGAAGATTGAAAGTTTGAAATTTATTAGTAATTTTTTCCATATTAAAAAAAATAAACCGCAGTACAACAATGTTTCTGCATACTGTGCCCCCGGAATAAAAACTTCGGTGGCTATGAGAAGACAGGCAAAGAAGAGAAGACACATGGCACAGCTGCTTACGGCACAGAAAATGAGCGAGCGCCTAAAAAGCACCACGCTGATTTATTATGCACACAGCCAGGACTCTAAGACAGCACGTGGATATCACCTCCAGCATGAGGTTAATAATAATAATAATAGGTTCAATTCTGTTGTTCAAATTATTTATGTATTCCACCTCTCTAGAATCAACTGCACAATGTACGGTTAGAGTACAAAATTCGAAGTGCGTGGTTTCTAGTCTGGGACAATTCTCAACGCGCACATTTAAACTTCACACGAACCTGGCTGCAATTCTAAAGGAGCTGGGGCAAGTGACGGCAATTCAGGACAAGGGGCAATGGGCACAAACTGAGGCACAGAAGTTCCATCTGAACATGAGGAAGAACTTCTTCCCTCTGAGGGTGATGGAGCACTGAACAGGCTGCCCAGGGAGGTTGTGGAGTCTCCTTCTCTGGAGATATTCCAGACCCCCCTGGACGTGGTCCTGTGCAGCCTGCTCTGGGTGACCCTGCTTCGGCAGGGGGTTGGGCTGGGTGACACACAGAGGTCCCTTCCAACCACTGCCATTCTGTGATTCTGTGTGATTCTGTAATAGAGAAGGTTGTGATGGGAAGCCCTGACGCGCCGGAACAGCCCTGCTAAGAGAGGATACAACCCCACCTTCCCACTTAAGCGTCAGACACAAAACCAGCACCAAAATTAACACGGGAAGAGCCACGACAGCAACCACTTCAGACAAAATTCCGTATGGATACGATACAAACGCCACACGTGCTAAGCACCAAGATACACAGACAAGTTCAGCAAGACCAAACGTTCCTCTCGCACCGTCCCCAGCAATTCTCACATTGTTCCGTGCGTTGGACCGTTTGTGACGAGGGTGACGATTATGGGTTTCTGCCGGTTGGAAGCTCCGAAACGGGTGTGGTTTAAAGCCCACTTACCAGCCATGTAACTTCAGACCGCCAAAACGGGCTGTATGTTTGGTTTACTCACCCTGTGCTTTCACAGGAGTTGCTATTCCAAGGCAACAACTGCAAACGAACGGAGGGTGCTACAGCGGGTGCCAGCGTTCTGCACCCAGGATGCTTCCCGATCCTCAGCGGCTGCACGCAGAAAACCAACTTCGAGTTTAATTCCCGGTGTGCAGTCACAGCATCGACACTATCACTGGAACTATGGATACCTAAGGACTGCTGTTTTAAGAAACAAAATCATTTACCAGCAGAACTTCACGCACCAAGCAAATCTGACGTTAACCAACACGCAGACGAACATTTTCAGGGCGACACAATTGGGTACGCAAGCCTGTATTCAGATCTGCTTGCAGATACCCCAGGATCTCCTTATGCCGAGCACTCACTTCAAAATAATCCCAAATATTCCTTTCCAGCAGCTTCGCTTGCCCTTCCGTTCCCCACCGGACGCGCTGACAGAGCCCCAGGTGACCGCAGCAGGGCCAGGACCGCGTCCCCTCCGCGCCTCACAGCCAAACCCCACGATTCCCGACGCCTCAGCTGACGTTCACATCTCTGTTAACTTTGTACCTTTAGAAATAAGGAAAGTGCAGCTCCTCACCCCTCTGACAGCAGCCCAGACACAAAAAACCTGCAGAGCTTTATTTATGGGGACAGACCAATTCTTGAAAACACAGTAACTAATTGTTCCCAATAATTCATTTTGTCAGACAGCGCAGTGCTTTTACTCGTCGCGGTTTTATCCATCTGCAGCAGTTCATACCAGTCAGAAGAACGAGATTTCAAAATAATATTTAAACAATGTGAGGATAACAACTAAAAGGTGCCCATGAGAGACATATTTAGATGCTCGCTAAATGTATTTACCTCTGTCAACAATGAAGTTTTCTTCGGTAATTCTACGTTTTAAGCTATTGTCTCCATCAGGCCAAAGCAGAGGCCACCGCTGCTGACTGCACGTCCCCGCCTGCGTTCATTCACTGTTCAGTTCCCAGTCTCCGAACGCAACGCGCTCCTCCGACGGAGTCAGCTTTCATAATTCAGCAGTACAAAGTCTGCAAACACATGTAACCTAGATCCATATTTCACAGTGACAGCATATGATAGCAGAATGTGAAGTATTAATGCTAGTGTCACTACAGTCCTACACTCTACTGCACTTTAAGAGAAAGCAGCTGCTGAGATGAAATGTGTGCCAACTGTCTGAAGACAGAAACATAAGAAACATTCCTTCTGTTACAAAGGGAGAGACACACACAAACAGACTTTCTTTTAGACTCAACAAGCACAAAGTTTCTTACTTTCGCCTTTTGCATTTCTATCTCCAAACCGCCCGCGCGCTGCGCGCCGGGGGAAGCCGTGCCTGGACGGCAGCCACAGCCTCGTGGCGGAGGAGCTCTCGGAGCAGAGCGGGGTTGGGGCGAGGCGATGCATCGGCACGGGGAGCTGCTGGAACGACGGCACCAACCTGGCACGGTTCTCCAAAGCCAGTAATACACACAGAAAAACCAGTTCCCACCAAATAGCTCGTGAGACAGCATCACCCAGCACGCTGGTAGGAGAAGCTTTAGGATTCTCCAGGAATACTAAGGCAGCTCTTCAACAGCCAAAGCAGTGAAAGGTGTTGGTCTCTACTCCTAAATAACCAGTGACAGGACGAGAGGAAACATCCTTAAGTTGCATCAGGGGAGGTTCAGATTGGATATTAAGAAAAATATCTCTACTGAGAGAGTGGTCAGGCATTGGACCAGGCTGCCCAGGGCAGTGGTGGAGTCACCATCCCTGGAGGGGTTCAAAAAACATGTGGATGCGGCACTTCAGGACATGGTTTAGCAGGCATGGGGGTGTTGGGTTGATGGTTGGACTTAATGATCTTAGAGGTCTTTTCCAACCTTAGTGATTCTATGATTCTATGAAACACTCTCCTGCCTGCAAACATCCTCATTCCAACCCACCCCTGTGGAGCACATGGTGTGTACCTGCTACAGAGAGTTTTCTTAGAGTAAGGGACACGCTACAGAATTGTAAATCGGATTAATAAGGGGCACTTTTTACATCTGTTCTCTACACAAAGCTTGGTGGAGAACTTGCTTCTCTTGATTGTGTCTAGTCCTGGAGCAACCATACCAAATGATCTACCACGCACTTTATCACCACCTTTTAAGCACAGCGCTACCATAAGAGCACGGCACAACCTGAAATGTGTGGCCGTAATTCACTTCAAAACTAGTGCAAACTCATTGCCCTCCTTATCAGACAATTTATTGTGCATTTACAGACTGGACAACGAAATCGAGGAGGGAAGGTATTAATGGTGACACTATTTGGCAAGCTCATAGCGCAGTTCATTCAGAAGGCAATTTTAAAATTGAATGAAGAGGTTTGACTAGGCAATAAAAACAGCCACAATGCCAGTGAGCAGTACTTAGGAGGAAAGCCTCTAATTATCCTATTTATAAATCAACAGCAATTTTACTGATGACTTCTTCTCAAACTTGATTAAAATAACTTCAAAAAAATTAAAAAATAATCAGATCATATTTATTTTATTAAATTACAATTTAAAAGTATTATTGATTCTCTTCGTAAATGAAAATGATAAAAACTTGAGGACAAGAATGAGACAACATTTTTTAAGAGAAACATTCGTACAACACTCTGCAACATAATTATAGTGCTGCCCTTGGGGAAGGGGATTTTATTTTATAATGAGAATGTTTACACTGTTATGGGGTTCAATCTATCTGGGAGGGAAGGTTAAACTTCTTTCCATTAAAGACAGCCTTATAATGAAAAGCTCTGAAAGGAGAATGGAGTCTAATATAGTAGATGTAATGGCCTATTAAATGATTCACACACACAAAATGAATCAAATTCATTGTATCTTACTGCTCTTTTATGACAAAATTGTTGAAAAAATAAAACTATTGTCAAGATAATTGCATATTACATATACTGTATTACTGTAACTACTATTCTTATTGGGTGACCCAGAGTCTACATTTTAGGTACATTAATAGGACATTACATTTTAAATACTTTATAGTATTGGAATGTTGCACAAAAATCCCACTTTCGTTCTGAAGGCAAAAATCAATTTAGACTTAAAGTCATGCTGCAATTCTGCATCATTCTTTTTCAATTAAGTTTTTGCATACATTCTTTATGATGTCATTTCTACATTCCTGCAACAGATGTTTGTTTATATCCCAATTTACTAAAACGCTGCTGTACTAGTTCCTGCTATTTTCAACGTAACCTCTACAACTAGCTTGTGTTTCCAAAACACAGTACAATAAATGTTTTCTTAAACTTGTCCCCTCAGTCTACTGCTAAAAATCCCCATCTCTGATCCTTACACAGTAATGGATGTTGTTCTCAAAGGAGCTTGAATGTATTAAAGAGGGAATTAAATAAAAGTCACTGTACATCTCAAAAAAACCCACCATCTACCAGCAGATCAAAAAATAGAAAACTTTCGGGTTTTGCATGAAAGACTGAAAATTCTTCCCTGTGTCAAGACCTGAGGTTACAGGAGATCTATAATGCAGTAATTTTGCCTACTAATATCAGCTCTGTAATAATAATTACTGTTCATTAAGGAGCCAGTCTTACAAACACACAGCAGACCGTGGAAGTCTACGTGGCTGTGATTAGCCACCTATAGAACTGTCCATAGGTACCCAGGCACAGTTATATTTAACATCCGAAACCTTGTCTTATCAGCTTTTTGGGGTGCCAATGCTTCTTCATACCGACTTCACGTGTTGGAAAGCCACAGGAGGTACCAGCTGCTATCCCAGTGCAAGTGAAATTTCTCGTAATGTGAGAATAAGAATATTTTGGGTACTTTTACCAAACAAACGAAAGACACCAGCAACAGTGGCCAAAGTGATCACTTTTCCGGACTAATGGCCAACACCCGGGACACCACAAATGGTTACAATTTCAAATTTTAAAAGGTACTAAGGTAAGTTTATAGAAACCATATCCAGTAATTTCAAAGTACCTAGCAATCTCAAATAACTTCAGCTGAGTTGTATAAAAAAAATCAGCCAGAACTTCTGAACTCTCCTGATGGTACTTAGAGTTCTGAAGGGAGCACAACCTTGCAGAATTAGGTCTTTATATTTTAATGAATAAAAACAAGGGCTGAAGGACTTACACATTTAACATCTCCCACGCTTTTTCTGAGCTTTAAGACCCTTTTTCAGTATGAAAATTATTTCAACATATTTGTTATTATTTGTGATTAAGGAGGGGAGTTCAAGGCAAGCACTGAAGCATGAGCGGGGCAGGAGGAGCCACGCCAAACACTGTTGCTTCCACCCAGCTTCTCGGGAGAACGCACCCAGTTAGGGCGAAAAGCCCAGCGCTCCTCATCTGCAACTGGCCATAGATATTTTAAACACATTCACCTCCTAGGCTGCCTATGCTTGCTGGATTTTTTGAATATAATTTAAAACCACTCTAAAATTTGACACACTTTCACAGCATAAGACTACTTCTTAAAGCTTTTAACACTGAAAATTCAGGCAAGAAAAATCAATTCAAGCATCTTTTAATTACAGGAAGTAAGGTGGGGATTTTCCCTTTTATGTTCCTCCTCTTAGAATTCAAAATAACAGAAATAATCTAAATTTTATAGTCTGAAGTGAGATTAGTTCCTCCCGCAGCCCATGCTCTCTTCCAGCAGGCAAGCCCCGGTTCCTAAGCACTAGTCAGTTCCTATTAAACACGATCGCAATAAAACAAATTAATCATGCACATCTCATTGAAGCGTCCAGTACAAAAAGGTGAGAAATTAGCAGAGACTATCTATTTTCAGAAAGAAAAAAAGCGGTGGCATAAATAGCAATTGATTTACCTTGCTCATAAAAGTAAGACACATTGTTGAGGATGAAGTTCTATCCATGAACAAGACTCTTTTCTAGTAAGATGAATAAAGTAACCAAACAGAAGTATGTAATACATAAGGAGATGGAGAAATTAACAGTGTAGAAGGTAACAAACACAAATGAAAAAATGGTAAGAGTTACTGAGGCCAAATAACGTTATTTTGCAACAAGTGAAGCAGTAGAGTCTAGAGTGGGAAGTCTGAAAGGCAGCTCCACAGCTAGAGAACAGGCAACAGAGAAATTAGCCCATTAAATAAACGGACTCCTCATTTACCGGGGAAGGAGCTGCTCGGAAACAGTTTGTGGTGGCGATCAAAGGTAGACAAGGTAGGTTTTATTGACAGGATGCTCTGAACAGCTTCATGTTGCAAGACTACAAGGTCTTGCTCAACATCAGCTACGCTACTTGGAGTAAAATAATGCCAATGCTATACATTACCCAGCAGATGCTCTTCAATTCCGTCATTTAGGGCTGCGTGTGCGGGGAACGAACATTCACTCAACGACCACTAACAGCGAAGGTTCATCAATTCAGCCGTTTCTTTTCTCCTTCCCCTGGTATCTCTTTCCAGAACCTGCCCTCTCCTCTCTTTATGAAGACTCGATTACCCACACTTCAGGCATCGTTATTACCGCGCTGGAGTAACACCGACACACCACGCTTTTTAAACGGTTGCCCATAGCTACGTACGATGTAGGAGGACGAGCCGCACGTCCTCCCTAGTCGTTGGGTTTGAGTATCTGTACTTACCTACCAACTGCTGCGCGGACAGCTCGGTTCTCCTGATGAAGACAAGTGTCACTCCAATTCCTCCACGAAAAGCTTTAAGGAAAGAAAAGTAACAGAGCACGGCCCTCTGAAGACAATAAAGTGTGCAAGTCCAATTTCATGTCTCCAAACTAAGCACCTTCATCACTGCCCAGGCATCCTCCCGCTTAACGTCCGCTTTCGAAATTTCAAGTCAACAAACGCTTTCCTGACTCCCATTTTTCTGCAGAAAAATCCATTTGTTTTCTTTATAGTAGGTCTCTTAAAAGGGAGTCATAACTGATGGATTACAACATGTTTCTACCTTTTCAATCTGAATTTTCATACGAATAAAATAAACCACAAATGAAAGTGCTTGTACCAGGCACGTCGAACCTTTCTTCCTCTATTAGCATATCAGTCTGCAATCATAACTAGATCAATAGCGAAGATATCTGCTTAAAAGAGCACCATGCTTTCTTCTGTCAGAAATTCATTACTTTTTATTAGGGTCATTGCTTGAAAACTTCAAAACACCATATGGACCTAATTGTGGTTTATTTTGGCAAAAAGGAAGACACTGTAGAACAATTGAGGCATTACATTCTACAATTCCATTACTTTCATCCCTCTCCGTTTTATTACTGTGTCATTAAAGGCAACTTGAGTGAGCGAAGAATTATAGTGTCATGTGTACGGGCTAGTAGATTAATAACAAAACACACTCAAGTTTAAAGGTATCTAACAGCTGTTTTCATTATTTTGTGTAAATACGCTTGAAGCATATCTATCTGATTAGTGGATAGAGTGCTCTTCTCTGTCACATGCCACCGGCACCGCTCTCTGCGAGTAATCAAAGCGCTCAGAAAATGAGTTTACATCGCTCGCCGCTGAAATGCACAAATGTCAGAAAGCGACGGCGCATCAAAGCTCAGGCGAACCACCCGCCGCAAACGAACGGGCCCCGCCGCCGCGCCGCGCGGTCCTCTGCAGCACCCTGACTGACCGGGACTCATTGCCAGCCCAAACGACGTGACGCTCGCAGAATAATAAGTCGCTAACGTAGGGATGGATGCGCCCGCAAGTTCCACAACGAGTGCCTCTGAAAAGAGCTCCGCCGCCTTCAGAACCAAAGCCAGACAGTTTTAAGGTCATAAATACCGGGCAACTTTATGGGTGTCATACAAGTTTTTGCTAGGGGGCAAAAAAATGGATAATTTTTTATCTGCTATTGCCTTTTAAAAATTAGTTTGTAATATTTTTATTATTTTTCAGGGTTTTTTGTGACTAGGTTACCAGGAGTCCCGACACAAAATCCCTCCTTTTACTGACAACAGAAGCAGGACAGCTTAGGCACCCAGAAAGGGTCAAATCCTCTCTTTTCCACACATAGGCACATAATTCAACATCGGTAATTCAAAATCAGATGGCAGATAAAATAAGTGAACTCCAAAAGCACAAGACCTGCGATGAAGTCTGAGGAAAGACAGATAAAATTTCAGCCACTGAAAGGAATTACTGCCTAAGAATTCCTTCCTTCTGCGACTCATTGGCTTCCAGCACAGACTGAGGCAATTTTAGTATTAAACTACTCAACAGAAGGATGAATATGAAAGAGCCATACAGACTCCTCAAAATCAAGAAGTCAAAATAAACTCATTCTGACTCCAACAAGCTCAACAGAAGAATTTCAACCAAATGCTTCAGTGAGCAGAAGTAAACTGAGGCAAAATCGAGAAGGATGCTTACCAGGCCGCGACACTCAAACATTTTGCCTGAAGACGATTCGTGCCGAACCTCATCTCCCCAATATTTTACCCAAACACTGCGGCTGTCAGCCCTTGGTTCCACTCTGGCTTGTGCTGTCTTCTGAGGAATTGCTCATGCCACCACAAAACAACAAAGTCCAAGACTGATGCCCCAACAGCTCCCATGTGTCAAAGGAAGAGGGACCAAATGCACGGCCCATGACGTGGCTTTCTTCAAAAGCACTAAAACATCCCAATGATTCCAGTCTAGAGACAGAAGCAAAAACATTCCCCTCATCTTTTTCCCTTCCAACCATGGTCATTATGAATCACAGCATGTTCGGGGTTGGAAGGGACCTCTGTGGGTCACCCAGTCCAACCCTCCTGCCAAAACAGGGTCACCCACAGCAGGCTGCACAGGACCTTGTCCAGGCAGGGCTGGAATATCTCCAGAGAAGGAGACTCCACAACCTCCCTGGGCAGCCTGTTCCAGGGCCCCGTCACCCTCAGAGGGAAGAAGTTCTTTCTCATATTCAGATGGAACTTCCTAAGCTTCAGTTTGTGCCCATTGCCCCTTGTCCTGTCACTGGGCACCACTGGAAAGAGTCTGGCCCCGTCCTCCTGACACCCACCCTGCAGATATTTATAAGCATTTCTAAGGTCCCCTCGCAGCATTCTCTTCTCCAGGCTGAACAAGCCCAGCTCCCTCAGCCTCTCCTCGTAGGAGAGATGCTCCAGTCCCCTCACCATCCTCATAGCCCTCCGCTGGACTCTCTCCAGTAGCTCCTCAACTTTCTTGAACGGGGGAGCCCAGAACTGGACACAGTACTCCAGATGGGGTCTCACTAGGGCAGAGTAGAGGGGAAGGAGAACCTCCCTCGACCTGCTGCCCACACTCTGCTTAATGCACCCCAGGATCCCACTGGCCTTCTTGGCAGCCAGGGCACACTGCTGGCTCATGGTCAACTTGTGGTCCACCACCTAGGAGTCTAGGTCTTTCTTCGCAGAGCTGCTCTCCAGCAGGTCTGCCCCAAGCCTGTACTGGTGCCTGGGGTTGTTCCTCCCCAGGTGCAGGACCCTGAACTTGCCCTTGTTGAACCTCATCAGGTTCCTCTCTGCCCAACTCTGCAGCCTGTCCAGGTCCTGTGGAATGGCAGCACAGCCTTCTGGTGTATCCACCACTCCTCCTAGTTTTGTGTCATCAGCAAACCTGCTGAGGGTACACTCTAACTCTGCCTAATGAAAATTTCTCCTGACCCCAAGTACGGTGAGAGGTTGAACTTATCATCAAGACATACCTTGCAGGACACTGCTCATCCACGCAACACCCAACTAACAAAATCTCAGATGCACACTGTGCCCAGTACACAGAACAGACTGCTCTTCCATTGTGTCTTTTCTGGACGCTGGAAATACACGATCTCCTTCAGGGGCCAGTTCAGGTCTCAAGATGGAAGTCAGTATTGTGACCATCTCATAGACCATCTCTTTCCATCTTCATTTTGGCAATATCATCACAGCAAACATCTGCAATTGCCTGGCGCTACTCTTCTATTGTTTAACCAACCATTCTACGAATTTGATAAAATTCCTCTTACGGTTTCAATAGTGTTTCAACACTCATTTCAAAACTAAATGCCTCTCAGGAAAAACACAAAGCCCAAAACAAACAACTGCCCTACACACCCTTTTTTCATTTCCAGCCGTAGCCATTTAATAACAACCAATTTATACCTAGTGGATCTTGTAAGGATTATCCTGGAACTTAAATAATTCCTCCTCTTTCATGGCATTTATCCTCTGACAGTATTTATAAAGATTAACATATATCCCCTTCTCAACCTCTATTCTGCTAGGACAAGTGAACCATACTCTTTTAATCTGCTCTCAATATAGATTCTCCTAATCATCCTAGCAGCAATTCTCTCTACCTGTTTCACAGTTTAAATTAATCTTTCTTGAACATGGGTGACAAAAACAACATACAATTTTTCAGTGCTTTATACACACAAATCTGTATCTTTAAAAAATATATTTTCTATTGTGTATGAGAATCACATAAGTTGTTGTTTGTGGTTTTTTTCTGGTATGGTGCAGCTACACCACTGCTTGGTGCATCTGCAGCAGCAAGTGGTCTACACATCCACCCGTTCTTTACATTCTGTATTTACCATATGGACACATAGAGTGGTCCACCACACAGCACACAAAAGTGACCAAGGGAAGGAAGATCCGTCTGCTTCTAACAGCTATGAGAACCATCAGCTGGAGATGAAAAATGCTCAGAGGGTTTAAAGCAGAACGTGGCTGTGAATAGTGTGGGGGGAGGGGAGGTGGGCTGAGAGGCAAACTTGTGGAAATGAAGATGTGGAACCCCGTCGAAGAGCAACCACAAGTATTCTGGCAGAGAGGGGGGAACATACTTCAATCAAATCTGTCCTGGAGAAATTAAATCAGAGTCTCTTCAACTGGTGTGGAACCAGCGCTAAGACACCTTTTCTGGATGAAACAAGCTGAGATGGGAGGGCAAGTGGAAGGATGAGAGCACTGGGATGATGGTGAGGAGACATCACACATCATTAGTGCCACGGCCATTCAGGCATTAACAAAAATAGAGCCAACGTGGTCTGCTGGAGAGTACCAACATTGGAAGGGGGACAGGCAATACACCAGGTGGGCCAAAGATGGACAAAGTCTTCGGTTTTCTGCAAACCTGACCCAAGTACTACTTAGGAGTCATCTTATAGGAAACTGGCACAGTTTTATGAGGAATCCACACTAAAACTGATCACAGGTTGGCTGGTTCAACTTCATATCTAATTAGTCTTCCTGGCTATTGTTAGTGCCTACAACATTGCTTGAAAAACAGGCTGAACTTAATAGTATCTTGTTCTACAATATCCAAACCCCCTTTGCTGCCAATATGGATTTTTGAACACACAAAATGCCCCATCGCTAAAAAAAAAAATCAAGGCAATGCAAAGATCCTTCTTCCTACATACTTGAGGAAAAGCAGCTGGGAAGGCTCTACTGGACTTGGGTCTCCCACAGCTCCACAACCAGCATCCCGACTGCTTGGTGCTCGTAAGCCCCAAACCCCACGAACCCTCATTACTATTTAGACGCGCGTCTTTTCTATAGTAAAGCTGAGCAGCCTCCGTCCTTATAAGCACTTCTGGTACGTTTACGTTGGGATTTTCACATTTAAATGTATGCTATTTGAATTATTTAATGGGAAGAAGAGGAGGATTATTTCATCTGGGAGCCACAACTGAGCAGGGGGAATGTCCAAAATATAAAATATTAAATATTCCTAGATGCAAATGCAAAAAAAGAAAAAACCTAAACAGGTTAAAATATTCCTTGCAACAACAAAGAAATTATCTGTGATTTGGCAAAACTAAAAATCATTTAACTTTATCCCATTTGGTTACATATAAATAAAACATCTTTACTAAACTGTTCTTACACATTACATACAGGTCATCTCCATAGGACTGGAGAGCTATATTTCAAATTTGCTCCTCAAACTTAAAACTGTTATTTTATCTATTCCATTGTGTAATGTTGTTCACTTATTCTTTATTCTCTGAAATTCCTACTGAACATCTTCGTATCTTCTCCACTGACACTTCCAGCTAAGGGTACCTCTGGCTCAAACTTGAATCGATTGCCTGCAATCTAGCGCACAATAGTGCTCAAAGCAGATCCAACCCACTTAAAGTTTTAGTTTCACACTTAATAAGAATTTGTAAGGCTATCTGTAATGCCATCAGCCTTTAAAAAGGTCCTGGGCTGCGGGTTTTTGGGGGGGTTGATTTTTTTTTTCCCCCCTCAAACTAATACTGTGTTTAAGATGAAGCATGGCTTTTTCTAAAGGTATTGCCATTCCCCCACGACCGGTAACAGAGATTCCTTCATTCTCCTAAAAATCATTTCTGGAAACCTGCTGTATTCTCAGTGAAGAATCTCTGAAAACTCAGATATCCCTTCTTAGTCCTTGTCTTTTCTGCAGTTTTAGCACAGCGCCTGCTTTCTTTCCCATTCTATTACAACAACAAACGGCCGGAATATTTAAGCAATAAGGCTCTGTCACTGCCTCCTGTAGCAACTGAGAAATAAAATGCCCAACACGACTGCTTCCCTCTCTGTTACAATCCTGTAAGCATGAAATCACTTTAAAGAAGAACAACAAAAAAATCCACCTCCGCTTCTATGTAATATTCATGAATTTCATAGTAAAAAATATGGGATTGTTCAAATGTTGAAGGGCAGGATTTTGAAATGCAAAATTCAGCAGGGACAGCCTTGTCTATACAAACCACCCTTCAAACACGAGACGGATTTCAGCCCGTACCTTCCTACGGACTGGAAACGAAGGGGCCGCAGCCGCATCGCCCGACGCCCCGCGGTTCCATTCGTGTGCCACCTCCTCCCGCCTGCCTTCGCACCCGAGTGCCCTCAGCCCCCGAGGACTGCCGTGAAAATGAGGGTATTTCGCACTTTGTAGGATCCTACCGTTCATCAATAGCCTTTTCCCACTTTGAAGAGAAGAAAAACAACCCGGCAGCTTACAGTCTGCCATGACAATTTTAATCAATTAAATTTAAACCTCATCGATTGTTATCACAACAATTTGATGCAAACTCTGAAAGTATGTCTCATTCAAATATCCTGATGATGATAAACCCGGTCCCAGCCTTATGGAGGAAGACTCTGCTGTGAAAAGACACAGAACAGATGGAGAACTGAGGCAGGAAAGCAGAGAAAGCTCAAAGCAGGGCTTGTGCCTACTACGCTTTAAAAAAGGTAACATCAAATCGTAACAAATCGATGAAAACTTCTGCTATTATGGAAGTCGAGGTAAAAATATAGTATTGATTTTTATTCCGAGTAATCACAGTTTAATTACTGTATTACAGACAGGCTATTCCCAGAAGAATTAAAACCGCTGTCCATACCACTTGCTGATGAAGGTGTCATTTCTACCTCCTCCCCACGGCACTCAACTTCAAATGCCCACATATATTACAGCAAGGTGGTCTCTTCTCTTTACAAGCTGCAGAGAAATCACTATGCATGGAGGTGCATAATAATCCCGTCCAGTCGTGACTCTACCGCTGACTTCTGCATGAATATGCACGAATCAATTAAACCTCTGAATGCATCCTTTCCCTTCTCGAGTAATAATGATAATAATAATAATAATAATAGCTGCCCATTGTATAGGGCACCACATGTAATATTCTTAATGCCTGCTAATGAAATGTGCTATTAATTCTAAGAACGTGGTTTGTTTTTGAAAGCCAAGTACCAGCGCGTCTCAGCTTCGCATTCAAAGTGACACAACTTGAACATTACTGAAAAACTGACTTACAAGTATTACAGCAAATCCTACTTAAAAATCCACTAGTATTTAAATCAGCCTGAGAACTTGTCGATCTCGCCAGCTCCACTGCAGCGCAGTTTGCAGCTAAGGGGTTAATCGGATGAGATGGGAGTGGTTCTAGGCTCAGTGCCACAGGTTTTGCCCTTTGTGGCTTCTCACATCCCAGACTTGGAAAATATGAGCTGTGATACTGAGAAAGGTAAGAAGCCAGCACGGCCTCATAGTGATAAATGAGTTTGCATCATCTGTCATTAGAACTTCCTGCCAACAGGGTCATTCCCTATTAAATTACCACTTGTCAATGTTTAAAATACTGATTGATAAATGACTGTGCCAAAACTGATAACACGACAGCTTTTATTTTCTAATATTCTTGGTTACCACATTCTGCTACTTCAAGATACAGATATAGTAGGGGTTTTTTTCAAGCACTTTAGTGAAAGACAATTTGATCTAATGCAAAGCTAACAGGTACTGTATAATGATCGGTCCTGATATACATTACATACTATTCTTCTTGCCAAAATAAACCTACTGGCGATTTAGCGATATGGGTAGATCCAAGTTTCACATTTCATCAAATGCTAGTAATCTGTTTTATCAATATAAACTGCATTTTAATGAAAAAATTCTTTTCTTCACTACACTTCACTTTTAATGCCCCAGAGTATAATAATTCGTTCATGCTGTAGAACAAGAATGTTTTACAAGACCTTAACTCTCCAGAGAAATTTCTCTGTAAATACAAAATGCAAGTTTTATGGGAATGTGTTGTATGCAACATGAGCAGTACCCAACATAATAAAAAACTAGGTTGCACAGAGAATTCTGCTTAAGTATCCTTGTGAGCTATTGTGAGACTAAATGGTTATGATGATAGCGTTTAGTGGAATACCTATACGACAGATAAAAGAGAGTCAGTAAAACTATTTTTGTCCCTGAATAGATAAGAAGAAATTACTTTTCAGAAGGTTTTGCCAAACGGATACATCCCAGCGGACTGTTCAGCCAGGCCCTCCTCTGCCAAGGCACCCTCGCTCTGCTGCTGCTGGGAAGTTCTGGAGATAAATATTTTGGGGATAAAACTGGCACGTTCTGCCTGGAAGACCAGATGGGGGCAACAGCTACTCCCCTGCAATCCAGAGAGAGACTGGACCCCCCTGAAACACCCCCAACCTCCCCGACGGCACACGATGCACTTGTTGAAGGAAGCACCACATAAGGAAACACCACTGAATACAGATTCTTGAGGCACCCTTCGGTCAACCACCCAAGCCCTCACTGGAGGTGCAGCCACCTGCACTCAGTACCTACCCCGGGGATGGTAACCGACCCGCAGCCAAAGGCTCCAGAACGGGCAGACTCCATTTCATGCCCCTTTGAAGCCACCAGTGCACTTTCCTCCCATAGGTGCTGTGTCCCAGATCTCGAGAGCATCCCTCACGCATGTTGCCTAACCGTCTTCGCGTGCCACCGCCAACCCTCCAAACCTGCTCGCGGCAGGTGAGGAGGAAAGACGTTCAGGGGAGTAATTTCCATCACCCAGTTCTTCAGCAGCGAGCCCCAAGGCAGGAGCAGTCGATTGGCATTTGCTAATTATGCTATGCTAACTACCCATAAAGCGTGGTGGCAGGGAGGCAGTGCCTACCACGGAGATGCCCGAGCCACCACCAAAGGCAGCAGCTAGCCTCAGCACCAGAACCACTATCATTTGCATAGTACTCCACCTAAGCTAATAGATGCTGTTTCACTGGGAGGCTAATTAGCCAAAAACTGCTCTTCTAAGGTATGCTGCTTCTCACATGCGAGGCTGATGGTGAGAGCTCACTCGGGTACCGCTGCAGAGCATCGCTCTGCGCAACGGAGACGCGTCCCCCGTGCCCGTCCATAGCTCTGGGCTCCTGCGGACTCAAGTCCCTCCTTGCTTGTTGACAGCTCTATTTTTCCAGCACAGCAAAGCTATTGTACAGTGTTAGGATTACAGAGGAAGGGGGAGCCTCTTCGTTACCTAAACAGAGGTCTGAAGTTCAGCCCTGACAGCCTCATCCAAGCGATGCAATTTCTTAATATTTTTTTTTTTTAATTTATTTCCCCCAAACAGGCTCCTCCACACGTGACAGTCACGTTTTCTGTACAAAAGATACCGTCAGCGTCTTTTAAAAACTTCTGCTTTAGTCAGGAACTCCCTTGACTGGCCCTAAAGTACTCTCTAAATTGGCAAATCCTGCTTCTCTTACACTATAACTAAAAAAATGTAAAAGCAAATGGTTGAAAACGTCCTGTTCACTGTACTGTTATAAAAGCAAATGAAGAAACAACAGCCTAAAATCTTCAATTCTACTTCAGAATGTGTAACGCAGATAGCAGAACATACTCGCTAACAAGTTCCGCTTAAAAGAAGCTGGTTTTATTTTCTGCTGTAATCTTCTTCCTCTCCTGTTTCTTTTCTATTATTCTACCTTAGCCCAATGTGCATTTTGAGCTCTTAGGAACGTTGCTTCGTTCCTGCTTATAGAAACATCTTCCTGTTCTACCACATCGTGATAATAATAAAGATACGCTACGGGCAGAGGAATAGTAATAATACCCAAAATCTGTATTACAATTTTCACTGACATGAATTCCAAGGAGTACCTAATCCGACCCCGCCTTGCCGACTGCCACAGCCAGTAGGGATGCAGGTGGGCTGAGAAAATTCACACAAAAATACCAACAAAGACCTTCCAGAGGTGTTCAGCGGGGTCTGCCAGCATATGGAGATGCGAGCACCAAAGCTGCACCAGTGGGAAGGGGATTTTCTCCCTGGACCATAATTCTCCAGTGCAAAAGTGGAACCAGATTATATCAAAATAGACTCTATTGATTGTATAGAAAAAAAATCACAATTAGGATTTTATTTACATGATGATAAAAAATACATTGTCCTTGGCTTAATTTCAGTATAAGTGTGAATTACAGGGTATTTAATTCGCTGTGTTATAAACCCACGAGATCAGCTGCCGGGCTACACCCCTCGCAACACCGACGCAAAGCAAAGAGACTGCCTGAACTTGGCAGGTTTTGTGTCTCCAAGCCTAGAAGCACCCCGACACGTATTTCTGCATACTGTACTTCTCCAGAACGTGCGAAGGGGCGAACCCAGAGTCAGAAATGACAGAGGGTGAGCCTACACGGAGTAGCCGTGGCACCACGGGGCGCAGCATGGAAGCCAGCCGTTGTCAGAACCAGAAAACACGAGGATTAGCTCCGTAAATGTCTCGTTCTGCTAAATCCTCAAATCCTTTCATCTCTTCTTGTTGTCAGATAAGGACCACAGTCTGGTGGTTCGCTCTGGGAACACCACTACGTGCCCTTACGACAGATAATTATTAAAAAAGTAAGAATCTTTATAAAAAAGCATTAATAACTTCCTCTCACAAATAGAAAAGCAGTGACTAGATGCCCTTCTGCAATATTTCAATGTACTTTTACACACATGGACCTCTAATAGCATTCATAGGTATTTTTCTAGGGTATCCTTCATCATTATACCTTCACCATTAAGTGACCATTCACTACGCTGCCTGTGCTACCTTATGTACCCATCATCTACAGTAATTACATTAAAAGGTAGATACGTTGGAAGATTAACTCGTGTGACACGCTCCTTTATTACACTGCTTTTGATCAGGGGTCAGATATATCTTGTGTTGCCCTACAACTGCAGTATTCATCTAAAATAATCTTAAAACGATCACCGTCACACGCATGAGGAGGATTTCTCAGACCAGCTCCCTCCCAAATCCGAACGAAGATTACGCTGAAGACACAAACACACCCCGAGATGTTCACGTGCAAAATTAAAGAGGTCAAAGGAAAAAAAATCACCCCAGTTATACTGCCTTCAGAATTTTTAAATGTTTTCCCAACATCTCAGCAAAATTATGCATTTTCAAAAGACTGCAGGCACTGAACTGATTGTCAGTCATGCAAATAATCACTTACTTACACTGTATGAGTTTGGTTTGGATAAAGCAAATTACAATTTGAAAATAACTCGAAAAACACTCTGGGCTAAGAGCTCGCGTTATAAATTGTAGCCTGGCCACAACTGTTCTTAACCTTTTTCTCCTCATTCTCCATTCAGTCACTATACTAACACAGTCAAAATTAAAAAGTAGCATTCAGTTGCCACAGGTGCATTCAGCATCACGTAAAACATGATCTTGTAAAGAAATAGCAAATACTGGCTGCAGCTGAAGGTCAGAAGAACTTCAGAGTTCTGCAGAAGCAGCCCGTCTTTCTGCTGTTTTTCCTGTGATGTTATCGGGCTTTGACTAAAAAAACCCAGATCTTACATCTAGAGTTGGGTATTTTATTCAGCAACTATTAGAAATATTAGAGCTGATATTAATCTGTGTTTCTAATTACTCTGCTGAGAAAGTTGTACAGTCGCACGGTTGCTTACAAACAGCTTAATTTCGTCCATCACCGCTGAAAACAGCTTTGTGATATAATTTCAAGTGCAACCAACCATGACAAAAACGTGAGAGGTGTCCTGCCTTATAAGCTGAGATTTAACACGACAGCAGGACATGAAGGCGAGCACACAGCGAGATGGGGTCCTCCCAGTTGACCAGTTTGGGTAGCAGCCTACTGGTTTTACCCACCTAACCACCCTCTGCCTTGGACAAACGACCCCTGCGCGTACGACTTCAGATGGATCTGTCAGGTCTCGCCAGACCTCATCTGCCAGCGCTGACAAGTCCAGAAGAGCTGATTTAATAGATGAGATGGGGTTATCACAGCTTCACCTCCAAAACCAGGCTTGGGCCGCACGACTTCCTAAGGTACGCCGAAAACCACGAGACCCTTCTGAAATGGCTCCATATCTAACATGCTAAGCATCCGCAGCATTCCCTCGCTCTTGAAAATCATGCTCTCTACGAAGCAACAGTAGAGCCTCAAAGATATAGAGGTACCGATCTCCACTGCCATCCAGGCAGCCAAGCACCTCAGGAAGGATTTTAACCCGCTTGCCAAAAAAATCAGTTTAAAGACTTAACTTTATACATTGATTTTTAAACAATTTGCGTCAGTGCTTTAGAATAGAAAGTTTTCCAAGAGACCGAAACGGAAACCTTGCAGCGTGAACATCGATCAGAGCGCACGACCCCAGCTCCTGTCCTACAAACCTCTCCACCCCGACCCACCGCAAGCGGGTATTTAGTCTTTGAAATAACCGTACGTACAAACTGGTCAGGGACAAAGATCTCCAGCAGCCGGACCCTTGCAGAGTCATTACGGTGCCTTCCATCCTCATTTCAGAAAAAAAAAAAAACCAACCCACCCTGTACCCAGCATCATGCTGGTTTGAAGAGTCTCATCAAATTGCAGAGCCATACTCTATTTAGTACCAGTCCCACTGAAGCAAAGTTCCTGTTCGGTGGGAGGAGAGCCCCTCGTAACAGGAAAAACAATAGCGCCAGGTTTAATCAAAAGTGAAAAGGATCCAGCGAATGTTCCCTTTGAGCCCCATAACCCACCGCTAATTTCAAGGCGGGCTCTGAAACGAGGGCAATAAAAACCGTCCTTCAGAGCAACCGAGGAAGACTGCAGAGCCACGACCGCCGCAGCTCGCGCCGACATCTGCAAGTCCGCTCCTCGCTGCCGGGACGCCTTCCGCCGACCTGGGAAGGAATAAAGGACGAGGCAGGGGAGGGAGGAGGGAAGAAAATCCCACCGCGGCACACCGAGGGAAATATCGCTGCTGGACTGCAGGCTTCTCGCTTTCACTGCTCTCCAGCATTTCTTTCTCCTCCTTGACCTCCCCTGTACAAACACACAGACAGAGCTGAGGAGCAGGCAGCTCCTCAATGACAAAAACGAGTGGGAAATCACTAAAACGAGTGGGAAATCACTAAAACGAGTGGGAAATCACTAAAACGAGTGGGAAGTCGCTCATCCTGAACGACGCGAGTTTGTACGACGGGCACTAAGGGCAGGCTGGGCAGATCAGACACTGCCTGAATAGCCTCTGCTTACTGAAATACATTGATCAATTAGGGGATTTTGCATATTCTCAAACTCTTTCCTTAATGATGCTTTAGCTGATTAGTTAGAACGTCACCATAAATACAGAGTCTTGACAGGCCGGAGGCAATTTATGACGTGGAAAATGTACTGACCTGCTCACATCAGGAAACCTGACTGGAAAATAAAGAACTTGGCACTTCGGTCTGATTATTTTCTCCAGATCCTTAGGTCTGTGGTCAGGAATCAGCTTCATAAATTTTCCAATGGATGTAAGAAACGATTCCATATTAAAAGCAGAGTTGAACACCACCACATCAGCGACCAAACTGTAAAAAGTGGTCAAGATTAACGAATGCACTGCTGCTGCAAAAGGAACAGAATTATCGTAAATGCAATGGAAATAGGATACATATTCTCATAAACAAACAAAAGGTGCAAGTGGAATGCTAATTAAAATCACTCTTTTCACATGAATTAGGAGTAGCGTTTGTATCTTAATTAGAAATGTCCTGATTTCTGTCTATTCATACTTTGAAATATTTTTAAACTTTTTTTAACTAAGTAATAATGTATTATTAATAATCTAAAGAAGCACATCCTATTCTATCTGTGGATCCCTTTTTATTCCTAAAATGGTCAGAATAATATTACTGCCATTTCTCTTAAAAGCATTATGAATAGGTAAGGCCCACTGTAATACGCCTTGTGTAGAAGTAAATTTGGAAGAAAATGAAAATTCCGTAGAAATAATCCTTCGCCCTGAAGGACAACTTACCTTTGGTCAACCTGCCTTCGACTGACCAAGTGTGTCAGGCAGCAGTATACTAGAGAAACAGAACATTATTTTAAGCTAAGCATACATCATCCTGATTAAAAGCACAGTCACCAAATATATATGTATCTAAAATACAAAGCACACAGTATCAAAAAAAAGCGTGAAAAAGTTTTTGGCTTATTAATGCAACATTTTGTTCCTTAGTGTTTTAAGTCAACCGGATCAATAATGTTAAGCTGTAGTTAAATGATAATGTAGGTATTATTTCTCCATGTAGAGTTGGCCTGGAGAAAATGAGAAGCTATCAAAAAACCTGAAATCTCTGGAAGTTTATCCTGGAAGTGCTGACACAATCTCTGCTCCACTGGCAAACACGCAACGTTAACGGAGGTAAGGGATGCTTTATGGCTGGTTGATTTTCTCAATATGTTATATACTGTAATGCAGACCTGTGGGTCATAAGATACGTCGAGGACACGCGTTCGTAAGGCACCGGGCTGGGGAAAAGTATATTTGAGGTGAGAGGCTGTCATTCATCCTCACTGCATCTCACTGTGCAAAACTGGAAAGATAACATTTTCCCATTCCTAACAGCTTCGGAAGTTCTTTGCAGATGACCACTGAGTAGTTACAAACAGTGCACAGGAGATGGCTTCTATCTGCTGTTAAAAATGGGGTTTCTGCAGCTGATGAACATCATTACATGGAGAAGCCTACTGGAGGTTAAAGGAGAAAAAATGGAGCATCTATGGAAGTCGTCTTTTACTTTTTAAGGCAAAAGTAGATACTTGTATTATCTTAACAATGCATATTTCGAGGATAAATATCAGCTTACAACAGATGTGTGAAAAATAACTGCAAATAAAGCAAAACATAGATATAAAAAAAAATATTACTTGCCCCAGTGCCAAAACCCACGTTTTTCTCCTAACATCTGAAAATGGCTGCTACTGTTTTCAAACTATTTTTCACTGTGCTTTCCCATCTTTACTGCTCAGTAAGTGAAACATGTTGCAAACGCTGCGGCAGAAGCAGCTACAGAATGGCCAGAGTATAGAGAGATCATTATTTGAGAAATTTCAGTATCAGCTGGCTTGTATTACAGAGATGCAAAAGCTTAACGTGGACTTTAAAATGCTCAATGCCCATTCCTCATAATTCTCCTACCAGCAGACAGGTGAGAAAGATCCCGGAAATGAATTTATTTCTGTTCCAAACAACTGAGTTTTGCTGTTTCACTTGGGTCTCCACAGTGCCTAAGCTTTTCAGTGCTGCTGTTATTAACTTCTTTCATTAACTCAGATTCGAGCAATACATTTGTTTTTAGCAACAATAAAGGACCGCAGCCTTTAAAACGTCTGGGTATTTTAGCACTGCACAATTCCTGAATACTAGATGAAAGAAATATAAGGATTTATCTGGTATGTTTACTGCCCTCTCCTCGCAAGAAAAGCGCTGCAGTACGTTTTAATTTCTGTTTATTTCCCTAAAACCCTCTCTATAATTTCAGCTGGATGCAGTAAAAGCTACGGCCAAGGAAGGCCTGATTAGCTGCAGCTTCGCGAAGCATCCGCGAAACAAAGCATCTCGCCGACGGCCGAGACACGGGCCAAAATCCCCACCAGTAACGGGCACGCCGTGGCAGCCCAGCACAGCATCGGTGGAATTTATACAATCAACTGAGATGAGTTTATAGAGCAGATTGTTCCTGCCACGGCACTTTTATCAGCCTTGCTTCGGGACGCTGCTGGCAGCTTAGTTTGCTACGGGGTCGTCGTTTACACGGAGGAGGAGGACTCAGGCTTACGGCGCCGCGTGGTTGCGGACACCTTAAATAACACGGAGCGGTGCAGGAGACACCTACCACGAAAGAATCTGGTTGTATCCATACTGAAAATCCCTCTCCTGGCATTTCTGGACAGGATATGCCAACTGGTTCTCGTGGAAGTAGAGGACCTTTTTCAATTTGCCAAGGTCGGGGCGGAGGGCGGCGAGTTCAGCCAGGTTAAGCACCGAGCTTGCGAAGAGGGTCCTGGAAAACAAGGAGAGCAGTGTTCACCCTCCGCAAGCGTGCTCGCAGGGGTCACCCCTTCCCCTTCTCCCCCCGCCCCCCCCAAGAAAAACATCACCCCTATAGGGACACATCAATAGCTAAGCCTTAATACCATGTAGCGGCACGCGAAGTTTTGATCTCTCAGAGAGCAGCTGCTAAGAACCCAACTAGAAAAGCACCGAATCTCATTGGTCTTCCCGGCTCGGTTACAGAGAGATGCAAAAGAAAAAAAAAAAAGCTGGATGGATTTTATTGAAAAAGGCAAGAAAAGCTGTATCTGAAGGACAAATGGAACAAAGATAAGGCCGGCTAGGGAATACTTTGCTTGCCAGTTTCATTACACTTCACTTCTTTATGCAACCAACTACTGAAATTCAATATATGAGCAGGAATGGCACATGTTCGTGTTATGACATAAACCCTTTTGATTTACGCACCGCACTTATCTAGTACAGTCTGGGTTTTTTTCTCCCTTCCCACCCTTTTTCTGGTTTATTTTCACATTTTTATTTAGGTATCCTCTACAACAAAATGTCGTTTCTACCCTCGCACCCCAGAGTTGCCGCAGGACTCCTGCTATTCCACAGCCTACAACGCTGCACACATCCTTCAACCACATAAAGTGGGCACAAACAACACTAACCAGCTGCTATTTTAGCCTCCTGTAACTTACCAGGCTATCAGAAAATGTATTTAAATTTGTAATATGAAATTATGACACTGCTGTAACCAGTGGCAGACTTCCCTGCATTCCACCAAAAGTGGGAGAGCATCTCCTGTCCCCTGGCTAAAGCTGCTTTCAAGCAACCCGAATCCCGAACCAACAGAGAACCACAGAGCCAGAGACATTCGTGTTATACATTTCTCACCGTAAGTGATAAAAAAAAAATGAGATCAGATATTTATTATACATGTTAAGCTTTAATAACTACTTTTCAACATAGCACGTGTGACTTTTTTTTTTGCTGTCCACTATTTTAGTAGTTCAGATTCAGAAATCATTTATGCAATGTTTAATTCTTTTAAAATCTTTCCCATTTTTATTCCTATTGGTCCTAATTTTTATCCTATTTTATTCCTACTATTCCTATTTTTACATCGATTTTGTGTTCAAGTTTACTGTCAAAGCAACATCACTAATATTAAAAACTTCTGATCTCAGCTGTCAACCTTAGAACTCCCGAACTCCCCCAGACAGACATATTTATATCGTAAAATCACCTCTGCTAACACACCCCATTCTTCGATAACCGGTATCTCCAGAACAAACCCTTCCTAGGGAAGAGCTCCTGTATCCGTCTTCATCAGCCTGAGTCGATGCTAATCTGAAAGGCTTACGAAAGCAAGAGATGAATGTTCTTGCCTTGTGCATCAAATATTTGATGGTTCTAAAGGGACTGTCAAACACAACGCCGATTCAGGTACCAGCTCGGGTTGGTTATGAGCCATACTAAGAGCAAAAAATAGTTTTACGTAAGTCACCGCTTATTTGTCACGAAGAGTAATCACCTCTGCACCTCGTAACGACGCGGTGCCAGAGCCAAAGCAGAGGCTGGAAAGCTTCCCGTGGGCGACGCAATGTCCCCGCTCCGAGACGGCCACCAGTTCAGCGCCGGCGTGACAAAGAAAAATACAAACAGCAGAAAACATACCCCAAATGGTACAAAAACGAGAAGAAATGGCTGCCTGGCAAAATTTTGGCTATTTCTTGGATTGCATTATAGTTTATCCTTTCCTTATCGATTTTTCAGAAGATCTCTTTCTGTGATGAGTTAGGAACAAAACCAAATTGATGCAGGATAGCGTCTACGAACTCGGCTGCGTTTGAACGGAGAGAGGGGAAAAAGAGATAGCACATTGGGATTGAAAACGTGGGAAGCAGCACAGAGTAAGACACAAAAGCGAGAGTGGGAAGAGAAGGCAGCGGGGGTGCCAAGGTTAACACGGCGACCGGCGAGAAAAGGGCAACGGGGAGCTCGACGAGGAATGCGATCCGAGATTTAAGCTTGGATGAAACCGTGTAGCTCTGAAATAGCTGAACTCGCTCAGACGGACAACGGAATAGCTAGGAGAGGAACAGGAAAAAAAGAGGGTTGTCTCCACAGGAAAGGAAAAGAACGTTTGCACGACTGGCTTAGCCACACCGGAGGATTCAACAGCATCATTAGGAAGAGCGTGAGGCTGGCTTCTAGTACGGCAAGAAAGGCCAAAACCTCGGAAGGCTTGCCAGATGTTGACCCAAATTTGCTCCACTGTAAATGGGAAGGGATCAGACTCAAACAAGCAGCGGATCGCTTATCGCTGCCCAGCCCATCAATCAACCACCGTCAAAAGAAAACTGCCGCGATTACCAGTAGATTCCGATTTAGACCCTGAAACGGCGCTGCTTACATTTCTTACAGCAAAAACAATAAACCCAAAAGCACTCAAGCGGTAATATCCTTAGCAAGCATCCTTCCTGACTCGCTGGCATTACTGCCCAGCACCTGCAGAATTTAACCCAACAAAGGCGAGGTGCTCTGACGCTTCTTTCCGTACTGGCCTAAGAGCTGCTACCGACCAGCGATCACCAGTTTCTCCAGTACTACAAGCTTCAACGACACCTGGCAGCCCGAGTCCCCGCGAACGCGCCCACCGAGCGGCTGTGCCCGCGGCTGGCGGGCTCACGCCGGGCACTGGAGGATACGCGGCGGCACGCTTCCACTTAACACCTCTTAGGAGGGGAAGAAAGGGAAGTTTATTCTAATGTAACACGCAGCATGAATAGATGTCAGCTGTCATTCCGTGTGACATCAAGTCTCTTTTTACCTCGGGTTATTATTTAAGTAATAAATCCTAACAAGGTGAGCTTTATCATCCCACCGAGCGTATCCGGGAGGTAGAGACACAAGGTGATGGCAAGAACGCTCGAAACATGATAATTCCTGACAGCTGCTGCTTGAGCACAAGTTAAATTGAACAGTTTATCTCAGCGTAAAGATGTTATAAGGTTTTATGTTTAATTTAAAAAAATTAACATAAAACCCAGAGAAAGCAGAGTTAGGCAATCTTTCACAAACATGACATACTACAATCACTGTATAAGCTGGATTAGTCCTTATTACCATGCTACTAGAGAATTAAGCTGTTTTTAGACCACCAAAGAGCTTTAAATTGCAACTTTTGTCTCTGTAAGAGAAACCTATATTTAAAACGTCTGCTAAATTCAAATTAACAGCCACATCATTAACTCACCATCTCACAAAACCCCCGACATTTCCACTGCTATTACGGTATTCTTAACTAGACCTATCAACGCTACAAAATTTAATATATACACTGCTCTTCAGCAAACACACTGCGCGAATCCTCACAAAACCCGCGCTGAAGGTCACATTTTTAACGCCACTGCCCCAGCTCTCCTCTCCGAAGCGTCCCCACGTACTCCACCCGGTTATAAACGACCTTCCTCCATCGAGCGGGACCATCATACGGGCAGCAGCCTTGGAGGCTGGCCAAGGTTCTGGGCCACCATCCACACCAGCTCCGGTCTCAGGCTAAGTGATTCCGATTAAGCGCAAGCTTAATGGCCCTTCTGACTTCTGAGGAACGACTTGTGAGAGTTCAGTTAAGCGTGTGCTTAATTCATACAAATATTCACGGGAAGGAAGCTGAGCGCGCTCGCAGGTTCAGAGCCGCGGCGTGTCTGGAGAACGCTCTGACCTTTGCTACCGTCTTCCTCGTTATTTTTACACCAAAACGCTGAAAACCAGTAAAATATGGAAGCCTTTACTTGTTTTTTTAATTACCAGCAAACATAATGACTAATACAGGTTTCCATTCCAAGCAAATTATAAAAGTAAAGGCACTAAAGCATTTTTATTTTGCTTTCTAAATCTTTGTGTCATGAAACCACGGCTTACTCTTTTACGGCATTTGCCTTAAATCTTTCCACAAAATTCCCATGCAGCTTAACTAAAAGCACATTTTGCCTTTCCCTCGGGAGGCCACACAGGGCAACACTTACGCATCTCTGGATATGGAGGCTGAACTCCCCGATTCACCAGGCTTACACAGCACGCAGCGAGTTTAACCCAGCACCTGGTTTGTGCTGGAATATTCCCTCTGTCTGGCCGAAGCTCTGCCAGCACGCAGGACTGACGGACGCCGCTTGCCCGGCAGCACAGGTAACGCAGCTCTCCCTGGGAAAGGAGGAATGCTGCAGGGTAGCACCCCCCAGCAGCAACAGGGACTCTCCTCTGCTGCCAGCGACACCCAGGGCAACAAATCTCTGCTGCAAAACAACCACGCTCGTGGTAAAGTGAGTTTCTGATTGAAGGTCTGGATGTCCAGAAAAGAGGTATGAGCACTCTTCATTCACCACGTGCAGTATTACGATAAATCACAGAATCAAAGAATGTTCGGGGTTGGAAGGGACCTCTGTGGGTCACCCAGTCCAACTCTCCCGTCGAAGCAGGGTCACCCAGAGCAGGCTGCACAGGACCTTGTCCAGGCGGGGCTTGAATATCTCCAGAGAAGGAGACTCCACAACCTCCCTGGGCAGCCTGTGCCAGGGCCCCGTCACCTTCAGAGGGAAGAAGTTCTTCCTCATGCTCAGCTGGAACTTCCTATGCGTCGGTTTGTGCCCATTGCCCCTTGTCCTGTCGCTGGGCACCACTGAAAAGAGCTTGGCCCCATCCTCCTGACACCCACCCTGCAGATATTTGTAAGTATATATTAGGTGCCCTCGCAGCCTCTCTTCTTCAGGCTGAACAAGCCCAGCTCCCTCAGCCTCTCCTCGTAGGAGAGATGTTCCAGTCCCCTCATCATCCTCGTAGCCCTAAACAGCGCTCGATTTGGCCATTGCTACAAATAAAAGCCTTTGAGGGGGATACAGGTACCAATGAAAAGGCCGTTCATCAGATGGCACTGACCGAACTGGCATTCGTCCATCCTTCAGGAGGAGAGCATGATGGTGGAAGAAGCATT
Organism: Opisthocomus hoazin; assembly: GCF_030867145.1. Taxonomy (NCBI): domain Eukaryota; kingdom Metazoa; phylum Chordata; class Aves; order Opisthocomiformes; family Opisthocomidae; genus Opisthocomus; species Opisthocomus hoazin. The sequence continues at coordinate 4,855,474 of NC_134422.1, read as the reverse complement.
TTTGCACCAGTCTAGAACTCAAAAGCCTTGAGCACTTAGAGGCGTCACATCCCACCACTCTTCTCAGAGGGCACTAACTGCTTCGTTCTCGCCAAGTCCCAACTGATACTCTATCTATAAGCACATTTCTTTGTCCTGAAATTCCAGTTGGCAGGCCTAATGTCATACAGCAGAGTCTTAAACCCTCACATTTGTACCCCAAATACGTTTTTTTTCGGGACTCTGTTCCTGTGCCCTCGGCAGAGCGAAGCCAGGGTCCCACCAGAGATGACCCGGGCACCACGACCCAACAAACCACCACCGGTAACCACCAAACACAGAACACGGCCACGCCACTGCCGACGGCGGCATTTTCTCCAGCTGATCAGAAACCAACCGAGATTTTACGGCAAAGAACGGGAGCCATTAGGGGAATCATCTGCAGTCAGATTAGGGGCAGCCCATCCTCCTGGTGAGGGCAAGGACAGTTGGGATAAGTAGTACTGAACAGTGCTCTGCTACGTTGTCTCCTCAAACATCAGAGAAACACAGAGCAAGGAAAAGGCAACAGGCATGACCATAAACACATCCACCTTGAGAAACACGGCCTTCAAAGACCACAGTGTCTTCAGGCTCGTCAAGACCAAACCTGAGGGCTTTGGTTCCTCCATCACACAGTTTCCTTGATTTCAACCCAGCAATTCAGGCGAGTCCACAGATTTGGCTTTAAGTTACTTTTCAAATGTAAACTGTATATCAAATAGCATTATTAACGCCCTGAATGCTAAACAGACCAGTTCTTTTTGTTCGTTTTTACACGTTTTTATACGACCTACTTGCAGAAGTTGCATCGCTAGACCAAGAATACACAAACTGCAATCAGATATAAAATGCTTTTCCATTTCCCATTAAACAATAGATGACTCTGAATTTCTGAACAATAAATACTAGTGAGTAATAACATGATAGTATACAGTATAATAAATAATAAATTAACAATAATTTTTTGACACAGAATGTCCAAATGTCAAAAATGCTTATAGATATTATAATATATATCATAAATTAAGGTTTTCTGGATAGAGCATAATTTGAACATGCTTAAAGAAATAATTAAGTCTTACTATTTTAACGTTCTTTATTTTTCAGAACAAATCACAAGGGTTGTCATGCCTTTCATCTTAATTAGGCCATGTGTTTGTCTTATTTATTTGTTATGTACTTTCATAAACGTTTACAAATATTAATTGTAAAGAAAAACACTTTTTCCTCTTGCTGTAATTACTATATGTACATACAGTACACAGTGATAAATATTCATAGCTGTTACCAGCTCAATAGTTTTGGATTTGGGGTTTGTCTTGTGCATTAAAATCCAGTGGAAATGAATAGCTGGGGTTGAACTCACACTGCCAGTCCCTTCTTGACATTTTGCTTTAAAAATGCATCCTCCTTCCTTCATTTTCTAGCATGTTATTTCATGCTACAGCTGAAATTCTTGTTCCTACTGTGACACACCTCAGTTATGTTTTCCAAAAGCACTTAATGCCCAGAAATCAAAGGCGCTTTCCCCTTCCTCACCTACACCACCCCCCAAACCAAACCAGCCCAAACTCTCTGCACGCACATCTGCTCTTCGACGCAGCCGGAGAGCGGGCGGCTGCGCTTCCAGCCCTGCTCTTGCGCGTCCCACCCTTCCCCGTCTCCTCATGCCCCCCAGGTTTTCAGACCTCTGTTCGGACCACGGATAGGATTTTGGAGAACCTCCTGTCCAGCTCAAGCTGACGCCACCGAAGCTCTCCAGCAAAACTGGAATAGGGCTGAACCTGAATAACAGCAAATCTCTCACCTTTAAAATATTCAAGAAGTTACATAAACGTGTTATTAAATTTGTAAATTATTTGGCTTCTCTCTCCATTCCTATTCCTATGATTTTTTATACCAACTAGATGATCAGAGTGTTTCCAGGCAATCAACTCGCAGAATCCCATGTTGGGGGCCAGACCCCCAGCTGACACAACTGGTTCAGAGCGAGCTTTCAGCACTCACCGCTCTTTTCAGTGACCTGCAACTCAGATACCAAAAAGGATGTGAGAAAACTTCATGAAAACTGCTTTTCTACTCAACATCAAGAAGTCAGCTTGAAAGAGGCTCTCTCACAGATAAGACTTTTAGACGTTTTAGGGGGGAGTATTTTGTTTGGATTGCTTTGGGTTTTAGGCAATGGCACTGAATCTCCTTCAATTTTATTAAGTGTGCAGTACTATTTTTTTTTCCCCTGATTTGTAATTAAATTTGGCTTCAATTAATTACCGACAGATGCACATTTTTACTTTAGTGGCCAGATTGTTCACCATGGGCTACATCGTCCTCTCTGCTTCCACGAAGGGAGAGGTCGAGACCAAGCAGCTCTAGCTGCGGTGACGGGGGGAAGGAGAAAGCCACGAACCCACATCATCTTTCTCATTCAGATTTCATCAGCATTAAATAATGAAGTCACCTTATTAGAGCAGAACATAAGCAAATTGGAGTAACCCACTAGTGAAAAGTAGCCATTGCTGGATGGTCTATAAGAGATGTACGGACTAACTCTGCTCAAGTATACGCTGTGGTGGAGCAAGAAAAAAGTAAGGAGCAAGAAAAAGAAAGGACATAGTGCCTGAAGGCAACAAATTCTCCATGGGTACAACTACAGGACATAGTGATGTATAGTGAAAAGACTTTTTTAAAGAAAAAGGCTTTCAAAACTGACGTTCTACTCAGGTAATATTAAAACAATAAATAATGCTATTTAAAAATCTCCAAATTCATTTCTCTGGGTATCTTATCTGTCCAACTCTGGAGAAAAACCATGTCAAATGACTGGCATGAAAAATGCAATATGCCCAAGAGGTTGTAGCAACATGGAGAAGTCTTAAGATTACGCAGAACACTACTATTCAGTAGCAAATCGGAACAACACACTTTGAGGACCGCTACTTCACATCATCTGGTGTCAGCTTGGATCCAGGATGACACAGAAGGGACAGTCAACGTCACGGCTACACGGACCCCCCTGGACACGAGACTGATTCCCCTTCTGAAGGGGAAATCAAACTCCGTGCAGCACAGACTCACCAAAATAGTGAGAATTTCCCTTAAAGAGGTCTATACGAATAGATGCTCGAACGAATGAATGGCAGAGTAAAACAATGGCTGATTTTCCTTTATTTTAAGAAGTTTTGGCAAACTCAAATCTTCTCCCAATCTTCAGGTTTACACATTTTCTACTTCAAAACAGCAGAAGCCCCATGTGCTTTGCACGATCGCTGAAAGGAGCACGGTCTTACCAAGCCAGCTAGTGCTTCTACATTTCAAATGCCCCAAAAATCCTGTTCTCCAAAGTATTTCAGACTGTTCTGTATGCTGCTTTATACACCTTCACACCTGAACACTTGAAGACTAAAAGGAACTTCGGTTTCTCAGCAATCAGATTTCACATTTTTCGTATATCCCACAGCTCTGATTTCATCTCATACAATCTACAAGCATCGGGTCCTTTAAAAAAATATTTTTATGGAAGATCTTAGCTAATTTTCCTAAAAAAACTCCCGCTCCAGAGCATCAACCCAAGGCATAGCTACTGCCTCAGAATGGAGACCTCAGGAAAAGCAGCATTCTTCCCAGAAAACTAATACAGTCCTCGAAAAATCTCAGACTGTCATAAAACCTGAGCAGCTGGCAACTCTGTCACCATGAAGTATCCATATGGAAGACCGAGATGTGTCAAACTACCCAAAACGAGTTTGGATAGTGCAGAAGATGGAATAAATAATTCAGTATCTTCAACACTTTCAACAGCAGGTAGTAGATATGCTACCTGCTCCTACAACGTGCCAAAATGTAACATGCGAGTGAGAGCGAGCGAGAGAATGTGAGTATCTCCAACCTGTTTTCATGGGGATATTTTGCTCGAGGAACTTCTCTTTTTAGAGGCATATGATCCGTATCAGATGTTTGTCAGGAGCAGGCAGCACTGCAGAACACTAGGAATAACTTCGTGATTTTAATATATATTCACAAAGTGCATACTCCCTCATATACATATATATATAGAATGTATCCTAATCAAATATTACAAAAAAATATAAGGAAAGCGCAAGTATTTCTTTTTCCCAACTGCCCTTCACACTTCTATGATATTTGTTGCTGCAGCAAACTATTCACCGTGATTTCTGAATATGAGGAAGAACTTCTTCCCTCTGAGGGTGACGGAGCCCTGGCCCAGGCTGCCCAGGGAGGTTGTGGAGTCTCCTTCTCTGGAGATATTCCAGCCCCGCCTAGACAAGGTCCTGTGCAGCCTGCTCTGGGTGACCCTGCTTGGGCAGCGGGTTGGGCTAAACGACCCACAGAGGTCCCTGCCAACCCCTGCCATGCTGGGATTCTGTGATCAGTGAACTGCCAATCAGAAGCAGAATTTCAACCTTTCAGCTCTGTGTTCATGCAATAGTTCGACCATAAAACTACGGCATCTTTGTCCTTCTCTTCCTGTAAGAAACAGTCACACGTTGGTGCATAAACATAGATCATTCATACTTACAGAAGATAAAGTGACACCCTAAGAAATTAAAATAAGACTATGTACTGCTTAGGAGTCTCCAGACCTGTACTCTCAGGAGCAAAGCCCTACCCACGTGAAGTTATTCATCAACCAACACCTCACCACCAACACAGGGACAGCAGGTAGACCAAGATTCAAAAGCGGATCGACACGGACAAATTCAGCCTTCGTGCATCACACCCCGTTTTCCAGCCCCCAGCCTTTCTCACGAGCTCGTTCCTGAACTCGGCAAAGCCCGCGCTCGCTACCAGATTTGAATGATTACGCCGCCACGGCTGAAGGACCGACTGCAGTGAGATTTCAAACAAGTGAGACAAACACTCGCCGAAATTCAAAAGCTGCCAAACATATTTCAGCAGACTTTCAAAAAATAATTGTTTTTGTCTGTTCCGAATTAAGCCTTAAGTGCTTTAAGCGAGGTTTCTCTACAAACATGGCTAAAGATCACATAGGGGAGCATTTGGATTGAATGTAACCCTTCAGTCATATATTTATTAAATAAAACTCGCCTCATGCCTGGCATACACCATAAGCTGTTTTATTTCCATTTACATAGCGTGATTTCAAGTGTAATCTGTATCGATGTCCTATCAGTTTCTTTCACGTGTTATCATAACAGGGTTTTATTTATAATGCCACCGGTGAAAGAAAGGGAATAAAAGGGCCACAGCTCAGGCAGGGCTCCTGCCGTGGGACACAGGGGACCAGTGCAAGAGCAGAGACACAGGGGAGAGAATTCAAAGAAAAAGAGAATATGCTAAACTCGTGCGAGAATCCGACAGTTCTGAAGCTGAAGCCTTTCGCCCGTTTTTCTTCTCCAGCTCCTGGCTGAGAGTTTTGCAGGGTGAACAACTGCGTTCGTCATTTACGGCCGTGTTAAAGTCGATTTTTACAACACAGACGCGTTTCCCAAGTAAGCAAATGGAACCCCAACACTGCAGCATTTTGAGACTTTCCCCACGTGGAAAAATTCAATAATTGAATAACTATGCTTTTAAGTTTCCAGATATTTTACAAATTACGTTTTCCCAACACTCCTCATACGCAACTACGGAATCCTGAAACTCCCGACTTCCTTTTATCATTAAATGAAGCCTCCAGTGCCGAGCGCCCACTACTCCCCAGTAACACGCAGGAGAAACACACGCCCCTGGGGTGGAAGTCACATACGTAACCAATTCAGAAGAACACACTAGACGCTTTCCTAATCTCTCAGATTAAGCAACTGAGGCCAAAGCTCGCTTGTTGAGGGCCCCGAGGAGAACCAGGGCCACAGCAAGCGCCCGGGAGCCCAAGCCAGGGCTGAAGATAAGCGAGGGCCACAGCCCGGTGATTCCATCAGCTCAGCTGGGGTCACGTCACTGCCTACAGACCGACGGCCCGACATCAAATGTCATCTTCGTGAGATTGTACCCAGCGACTCCAGATGTTCAGATATAATATTTTAAGGCATATGTATATGCACATATGTTTGCGTGCACGCACAGATATACAACACACACATAACACGCACAATACCGTATCCACGTATCTTTTCTTCTACCAAATTCCACCATCAAACTGTGAAGCGCGCTGAATTACATCTATTTAAACCACGGCCAGGAAAATTGTTGACAACAGCTGATTTGTTATTGGGAAAAGATGGTGCATCTCTCCACCACAGAAAGCTGAAAATCTGTTCGAGGTGGCTGGCCGACAAGCTTTCCTATCTGCAAAAATGGAGCAGAGTGAAAGAGCTTTGGTCAAGGTCTCCGAATAACACAATCTTTTCCAGCAATGCCTTCGGACTACACGTCCAAACTTGCAGGGGCTCCTGAAAAGGAAACTTTACTCGAGCTGTTTGTCAAGGCGACCATGAGATGTTCCTTGGAAAGTATTTCCAAAAATGTTCTGGAGCACTGGTAGCTGTACAATCATATGGGATTAATTTTCTGTATATATCTCTATATATCGCTGGAAGAAACAAATTAACTTCAAAATTCAAAGATCTTTATACAGCCCTGTGCTCTTAGGTACAAATATTTAAGTAAGCTCTACTTCCTGTCAAACACTGAAATGGATATTAAATTACACTAAATTATTGTGGATACAAGCAGTAAAATTTCTTTTCTGCTCTCTCTGTGAGCTTCTGCATCTCGGTGTTTCTTGCAGCGAGTATAAAAGAGAATTTAATATTATCTTCGATACAAATTCCTGCTTCTATTACAAAGCTAAGCGTGTGCTGGACGTATGAACACGTGCCCAGGAGCCTGTGCCAGAAGAAACCTCACAAATAGCCCCCATAAGGGATGACTCTACAAACTGGCTCAGGAAATCAGTATTTATTTACCATGCTCCTTTCCCCAGCATCTTGCGGCGATTTCAGGATGCCACCCATTCATTCACCTTTATTCCTTTGCTTAAAAGGAAATCAATAAACAAAGAAACCACACAAAAGGGAGGAACTTCACCAGTCTGGCATCAACCGAACCCAAAATGTCCCACTAAGCCCCATGACCACGACTGGTACACGCTCAGCACGGTGGGAGCTGCCCCGGCTTGCAGACAACACCGAGGAGGGGAAACGCTCCTCTCTACTTCATACAAGGCATTAAAAAAAGGAATATCGTTAGTGTTTAAAAAAATATGTGTGTGTGTATATATATATATATATATGGGAAATATCCCTCTCTCTTTCTGATGCAGGACCTGTGGATTGACTTGATGGGAAACCAGCAAAGCAGTAAAGTATATAAATATAATATATATATAGTACATAATATATATATAATATATATATAGTGTATGAAGTACAAAAACTCCATTTATTCCTTCCTTCTTGCTCCTGTACCAGAGATACTATTTGAAAGTTCAAAACCAAGGAGGAGCGGGGCACCAGTAAGAACATCAACCCACCAATCCATCCATCAGGGTGACACAGTGCAGTGCGTCCTGACCGGTCCCAGCACAGATCTCCTTAGAGCTACTGCTTCCAGAAAAAATTAAACAAAAGTACACAGAAACAGTTCAAGATTGACATTTTCCAGCTTTACGTCACGTTACATTATTTGAATGAATCTCAACTTTTAAAAACATCAAAACACCAAAGAAAAGCATGGAAAAAAAGCCCTCCTAAGGAATAAGACCCCAACTAGAAGCAAGAGAGCCACCCATGTTGACTACTACCCATGGTAAGAAGAGGTGAGAACATCTTTAAAAACCTATACTTTTTCTTGCAAGTTTAATATGAAAAGTGCTTCTTATTCTGTGAGCAGCTTTTGCCAATGCCATTACTCAGGTTGTGCCTGCAGGTCTCTGCACGCCCACCACCAGGGTGGCTGGATGAAGCCCAGGGTGCCCACCACAGCCACTCACCCAACCAACCGCCCCACCATCGAGGTTCGGAGCCACACGACGCAACGAGGGCTCCGCTTTATCGCGACGATGCAGCCCCGGAACCGCTGAAAGAGCTCCTCAGAAGTACAGAGAAAAATATTTGGGATTTTTTTCTAAGCTACCCGAGAAAATCAAAGCAGCAAGCACTCAACCTCCCTCTTCTCTCTACTCACAAGCACTTTCAGAAAACCTGCTCTTAACCCTTTCCCCCCCCACAAAACTCCCTTTTATCTGCCATTTCTTTTCATTTTTACCTGAAAGTCAGAGAAGAGTTGGGCTTTTACGTACTACAAACACAAAGTGGCCTTTTTTCGCAGCGCGTTAGGCTGTGGTCTGCTTCCACCCATAGGAACATGTACCTGAATTTCCACCAGAACAACAATTTTGGCCTTCGATTTAAATATGGCATATATTTAACGTTCATCTATACATGTTCTCACTGTTCAAGAACTCGGCGCAGGTGTTATTAATAACCTCAATTTATTTTTAAAAAGGATGCTAGTCTCTAAGCTTTGAAGCTCACACATAGTCTAACTTAACCCAGCTTGGGCTCATCTGGTCTTTAAACGCCTCCTTTCATGTGGTCAGCCCACGAGCCATGCGTACTGCTGCTCAATCACGCCACTGTACATCGTCAGCGTGAGGATGATTTGCATGATTTGCATTTCCTGTACCGTTCCAGCTTCAATGAGCTCGAAGCACCACGTACAAAAGAAACCACCGCCAAGTAATGCAAAGAGTTTAGTTAAACCAGATGAGACTATTTTAGTCAGGCTGCCAATACCGAAAGAAAAAAAAAAGGTCTCAGGGATATCCTGTTAAATAAGGATTTATTTGGAGGGAATCTGAACCTTAGACTCATACCCTTACTTTTAAAATATAAAAGTTGTATGAATTTTTTAATAAATATGGCCCAGCAGAAAATAACTCAGTGAAAACTTACTTATTTTTTCAGTATTCCTTAGATTTTGGCACCACGTTATGTTAGTAATTTACTTAATAGTACATAAATGGGTTCTGATTACATTTGTTGTCCTAACGGATAGAACTACATCTAATCAAACCAAATTCCCTGATTGCTGGTTAAAACTTCTCCCTATGAAGATATCTTTTATTTTATCACAAAACGATCAATAAGAGTTGTCAGCCCAATAACTACGATAGAAACAACATTACAGTGGGCTTCAACGAATTAAGTACTAACATGAAAAAAAATAAATAATAAATAAAATGTACCAGAGCCTCGTTGTCATGAAAAACAGAGACAGATGGGGAGACAGACCTATACGATGCTACAAATAGATGAATATCTTGTAAGGATTTCAACAAACGTTGTAAGACCCTAGTCAAAATCTGAACAACTACAGATTTGCTTGTGCTGCTGCACCAAAGTTCACCTGAAATCCACGTTGGAATATAGTCATTACTTGCATTATTGAAGTTTCCAAAATAGAGAGTCTCCTTAAGCCTTTAGAGGATCTTTTTTAGGTAATGGCACAACTAATAATGCCATTATTTAGTACAAACCCTGTGTTAGTACAAAGAAAGATTAAAGTTTGCTTTAGTAGCTAGTTTGGACATGAGGTGTAGCCTGTCCCCAACTTAAAAAAAAAGGTGTGCACATAAACCTCACGTGCAATACTGCATTGTATAGTCAGTCTCTTTTTAAAACGGCAGATAAACGCAGACAGCGGAGAGCTTAATCAATACCACCCCGCGGCCAGGCGAAGCGCGTGTGACCACCCCAGGGCGCGCGTCCCGTCCGGCTGCCCGCGGCAGCCCGCTCCAGCGCTCGCGGGAGCTGCGCATCGCCAGGCTCCAGGGAAACGGCAGCACGCTCCCAGCGCCGCTGGGCCAAGGGGCACTCCTCCTCCGCAGAAAGCGACGCTGCGCCTTCGTTTTTCTGGATTGTTCAACTGTAACGGGATAGGAGAAGCGGCAGGAGCTGCAACCGAGGGGTTAAATTCTGTCTTGAACACAAAAATTCCACTTATTCCATTGTTGTCTGCAAATATACAGTCAAGAGCAACATTTAATCACAAGTACTTTCTATACTGTGACTGTAAGTTTTAGTAATCGAAATGGCTACCATATTAAAAATGCATTCTGTCATTTTTCCACTTAGAGATCTCCTGTATAATGTTCTTATTTAAAGGTCAGCTAATTTTATTATGGAAAGTAACTAATAACCTTTATTAATTCTTAGGCTTGCAGTTTCCTAGCCAAATAAATAACACGCTGAAGGAAGACACAATACAAACCAAGCTGTTGAATACCATCTCTACTGTGTGTGTGCGTGGAAAAATAATAATCTGTATTTGCAGGAGACAAAAGAGGTCATTACAAATTTAATACTTTTTTTTTGCCCCCTCTGGAAATTCCAAAAGCTTGTATAGATGGAGCTTCTCCAAAGCCAGGCTGCTGGTCCTCTCCCCTGCGCTCCAAGGTGCCGAGCCCATCAGCTGAGCTGCTGTGTCCCCTCCCGTCCAAACACAACCAATGACCCCAGATGTTCTACAGCACTTTTTTCAAAGGGGGAGGAGGGGGGTTCATTTCCTAAATTTGCAGGACATGCACAATATTGGAGAACATAACTACGAATTTTGTTTACAAACTTTCCTGCTGTCTTTAATTTAGCAAAATGACTGAACAACGTGAAAGTATCCAAGTTAAAAATATATGTATTTAGATTCTATTCTCATGACATCTCCTGTATGGGAAGCATTATTAATGATGCACGCTAAATAAAATGATGCAAAAATATGCAGTGTTTTATTAAGGAATCTTGTTTTACCTAAGCAGATCAGAACGCAGCATTATTCATGATCAGCCCTTCCCAGCACACCGCTCTGGGTGAGTTTGTTCCTAAGCCACGTTACCGTGCTTGAAATCAAAAATAGACAGCTATTTTTAGCTATTTAATCACACGAGGAAAAGACACAGTTTGTATCAGTCTCCTTTAATTTACAAAATAATTCCACAACGCACCCCGCGCGTGTATCCTGAAAATCCCTGGCGCGCAACCTCCGGGCTCGCACACCGCGAGCCGGCTGCGAGTGGAAGCAAGAGGGGTTTGAAAAGATTCCAGCAGCAATGGTCTTGTGACTAAATCAGAAACAGAAGCACAAGTCCCGAGCCAAACAGATACCTATCGGTTTCCTTGAGCTTAATCTGATTAAAACAGGGCTCGCAAAAATGTTCAATAGAATGCCACGTCAGAGAGCAGGCCAATTATTAAAATAGTTCATGACAGGAAATCATTATTAAACCAGCATTACCAGTGTATCTGTTATGGAAATTTCCCTGTAAATTTTCAAGGTTTCCCCTTCTGCTTTTCTTGAGTTGCCTGTTACACCTTTTTTTTTTTTTCTTCTCCTCAATGGCGTGTAAGTTTGAGATGTAAAAAGAAAATCATCACTGCAATTTTCCAACTATACTCTGCTCAACACCATCTCAAGTGTGTCATGCATCATCTTGTCATTCACTTTAACAAGAAATCACATAATATTCAGAGGCAGAAAATAATCCGAAATGGGCAAGCGTCACTACAGCAAAAACACGTTTGTATGCCACCACAGGAAAAAAAAAATTAAAAAAAAAAAATCTTAATTTCAAGAACTTTCATAACAAAAGCATCTGAAAAATATTTAAGTAGGGGGAAAAGTTTCTATGAAAAGCTGCTGGGAACATCAGAAGAGCCGTTCTAGAGTCCACCAACCAAAATTAGAAGAACAAAACTTTCGATAATATACAGATCAACCTTAATGCTTTAAAAAAAGATTACACAAAGAAAGTAAAATTCAGCACCCTTAAAAAATACAAAATAAAGTCATTATTACTGTCCTTCCTACTATTACCATCTCTCTCACAACCACCCTCTGGATTATCTTGCCTCCAGAGCACTCCATAAAATACAAACTAGACTTCGCAGCTTCTTGTTCTGCATTTATTTACATAATCCAGAGAAAGCTTTTACCAAAAACACCCAACCAAACAAAAAACAAACACAAAAAAACACTTTGACAAGCTCTTACATTACAAGGCTAACGCCAATTAATAAGACCCTGTGCCGGCATATGGAGGAGACTTCAATCAACTTTTAACAGCCACCCCGAAAACCCCTTGCTTTCTCTTTTAAAGCTTCACTGGTGGAGAAAAAGAAACTATCAATCAGGGTAGTTGCCTTTTCATTGAAAATAGGCATTTCATCTCTAACGACGACTCAGGCTCCCCCAAAGCAGAGCCCGCTTCAGCTGACCGTCGATGGGTTGGCTTTCCAGCAGAAGGACACCCAAGGACCCTCCTGCGGCAGCGCTCGCCTTCCCGACGGCCCCTTCGCCCAGCCTCCTCCCCACCGCTGCGCACGGACACCCAGACACCGGCAGGTTTTCAAATTTGAAGCCAAACTCAGAATTCTTTGCCACCGGCACATCGCAAGACAGACACATGACGCGGGGAAACAAAGAGGTGCTTCACGGAGACAGGTCTAGACAGAACCAGGGCTGGTCTCTAACCAAACGCCAGCTGCTGCCCAACTCAAATCCAAGGGCGACATGGCATCACAGGAATAACCACAATTTTTAAAGACAGACGAGTCACCATATTTTTTGCAAGTGTTTTCTAAGACCACCTTGATTTTTGTCCTGGGTGTTGGCATATTCATCCTGCAACAGCCAAGCAACACCTGACTCAGCATGAACATGAACTTGCATCCTATTTGCAGCGGTGCTTAAGCCTTATTCCATCAAGAGTCTTCCAAGAGCACTCACATTTATTCTTAATATCCCTCCCACATTACGAAATGATTAGCTAATACAGGGAGTAATCAGCTCATGGTCTTACTACAGTCATCCTCCTTGACAGAGCAGGGAAAAGAATAAAATCCCAACAGGGAAGCATTAGAAAGTCAAGGTTCAAAACATCCACGTTGGTTGAGATCAACACAAATTTACTTGTATCTCAACGCAACAAGAGCGAGTGCTGCCTCTTGGTACAGAAATGCCTACCTGCTGGTGAATTCAAGCAATGGGTCTCTACCGGGACACACGCAGTGCCACCGCCTGAAATGCCAGGAAGAACAGCCAGCGGGAGTTCAGCCAGATGTGGTTTTAATGGTAATTTTAACATTTTCACCATGCCAGAACATGGTAAAACACAGAAGTTTCAGGGGTGTAGAAAGCCAGGATGAACTAAGCTAGAGTCATCCGTAAATTGGTCTGCGAGTGGTGCCTGAAAAGTACTGCAACTGCTCTTAAAAAAGCCCACTACGACACAAGGGATCAGCTAACAAGACAAATTCCAAAATCCTGAAGTGCAGGCACTTGTGCCTCCCCTCTCTACCCCCTTCTCTGGCTCCTCAAGTCTGCAGCAAGGACACAGCATGGCAAATCCAAAGGGCACAGGGCTGGAACCAGGGCAGCCGAACAAGAAGCCCCTTTTCACCACGAATATGTCGGTAACCAAGAAATAATCTTTTTTTTTATACCAATTTCTCACTAAACACCAAATATTACCAAAACAACATACCTGTATCATGTGAAATGCTGACCCACAGTCAGAATTAAATAGCTGCCTAATTTGAAATACCAATATAGAAGTATGAACTTCTAGAAAAACTATAATACATTAATATTCTATGAACATATTCATAATAGCAGCAATAGCATTAAGAACAACCTGCAAGACAGAGCCAAGCATGTCCTTCGCGGTGAGAACTGAACGGGCAGAGTTCGAGGGGGCACCAACAGCCACCCGGACCAGCGAGGATCTGTTCACAACACACCTTTTCCCACTGCCTATCCCCCTCAGCTCCCCTTCTCTATATTACCCTAGGAAATGAGACACGCAAGGGAAAAACAGGCACTCTTGTGGTTCTTAGAAGCAAAAATATGTATTTGTAGAGTTGTACGGAGGGCCAGAACACCTCCGATCGCTGCAAGCTAAATGACTCATCCACTTCAGAAGAACGACCAGTAATTAAACAAGAACCTGTAGAGCTATTAAGCGCAAGTACTAATTTCAACCTACGACACTGAAGGGAGAGAAGCTTCGTCTGTACTGAAACCATCGACACATCATAGAGTGGAGTTGCTTGCAAAATGACCTCTCACCTAAGGAAATTCTTCTTCTTAGGAAGCCAAACAAAAACAATTTAAAATATTTATTGCCATGAATTTCAGTCCTGTTGCACAAACTGCTTAAGAGACATGACATCATGCTAACTACCTAGACCCGTCTGGTTGATAATAGTCCCAGATTCCAGGCTGAAGATTAAACTGCAGGAGCGCGGAAGGGTGCGAATCTACAGACCATCACAGACCATAGAATCATAGAATGGTTTGGGTTGGAAGGGACCTTAAAGATCATCTGGTTCCAACCCCCCTGCCATGAGCAGGGACCCCTTCCACCAGCCCAGGTTGCTCAGAGCTCCATCCAACCTGGCCTTGAACCCGCAGCCACAGTTTCTCTGGGCAACCTGGGCCAGTGTTTCATCACCCTCATGGGGAAGAATTTCTTCCTAATACCTAATCTAAATCTGCCCTCTTTTAGTTTACAGCCATTGCCCCTTGTCCTATCACTACACACCCTTGTGAAAAGCCCCTCTCCATCCTTCCTGTAGGCCCCTTCAGGCACTGGCAGCTGCTCTAAGGTCACCCCGGAGCCTTCTCTTCTCCAGGCTGAACAGCCTCAACTCTCTCTGGACTGGAAGCAGGAAGGTTCTGCTTGAAGTGGACAAGACTTAATCACTCCATCCTCCTGACCCTGTACTCACAGCTCTGCTTTCACGTGGTATGAACTCTACATATTTTCTGGGCATATTACCTCATCCTTTAACAAAATAATTAACAAGCCCCACGGCCTGATGGGGCATTATTGTGCATTTTCCATCAGTTAGCGTAGCAAGCTACATCTCCCTTTGCTCCATGGCTTCTTCTCCCCCATTGCCAGACCTGAGCGATATGTTCTCAAGCCTTAGTGCTTTAGTGAAGTCCTTTCACACAGCTCATACCTAAATCTTCTTTGTCTAGAAGCATTTGTCCGTTTTTCCCCTTCTAGTCCCTTACGTCACTAAGTGCCAAGCACTTGGCAATCCAATATTCACAAATCAGGCTTCAAGGACTCAGTCCTGCATCGTCTTGACTCAGGCTGTGACAAGAAGGGACAGGGCCCCCCCCCCGCCCGCATCGCTCCGTACTTCTGCAGGAAGGAGCAGATGGCCGCCTTCCAGATGGCCGCCAACCTCACCTCACCGATTTCAGCATCTGCATCTCGAATTCCATCTCGGAGGACGGTCCCGAGACAGACTGCAGGTCACTGCCCACAGCTCCCGGCTCCACGGCTTAGCCGCGAGCCAGCGCGCTTTGCAAAATGCAGAGCGACGAGCCTGAAGAAAGGTTCATGTTCATTAAAGTTTGTAGCGGGGCACTGCTGGAAAAAAGTTCAAATGTAGACCTTATGGGGAAATCCATCTAAAATAGATATATTCTAAACATATCTCCAATCAGGCTTTTCCTCCCCAGCCTCAAACACCCTTTGCTTTCCATGAGGCACCTCGCAAACCAAGGAAATTGGCACTGGTCCTTCGAACGTAACGGGAATTCAGATGCGAGCCATGAACACCCAGCCAACCCCGCCGGCTTTGCTTTCCGGTCACTCCACAGCTGAGAACGGGTTTAGTTTTCAGCTTCCAGACCAAAAGTCCGTAACAGCACTGCAAGAGCACTCACAGATGGGTTTGATCCAGCTCTAAAGACGACCAACTCCCCGAGACTCACTGAAACAGCGGTCAATGAATTTTAGCTTGAAGTCGCCAAAGAGTAATTTGTGAGAGCTGTGTACCATCTAAACCTAATTTTAATACAACCCCAAACTATATTGTTTCTTCATATGAACTTCATCCAACTCCTCCTTGGGGCAGTTAAAAAAAAAAAAAACAACTTAAATCTACCAACAGGAAGGTAACAAAACAGTCAGGAGGTGCTATGGATGAATGATCTCATCAATTTGATAGCATGTACTCTTCTACAGTTTATTTAATAAATTCAAAAATTAAAATGCTACTGCTTTCCTGTGCTGAGTGCATAATCTCCTCAAGAAGCCTATTTCCAGACATTTAAAAGAAAAGTGTATTTTGCAATAGGGAAAGTGAGTATACCGCATTTCAAAATCCATTAAAATACAAAATTCTGGTTACAGGCGCAACAATCTGCCTAATTAGTTTTTCCTAATTAGCAGGATGCTCTAACCTCTTTAATAAGACTTCTGTGGACAGAATGTTCCATATTGGTTATCCATCTGAGGAAAAAACCAAACAAATACTTCTGAAGTAAAGCTAATAGAACACGCGTGGTTGGGCTTCATGGTCAGAAGGCTGCTCTGGCGCATTAATACTGGCAATCTGCAAAAACATGGAATATTCTACCTTAAATATATACATATATTCTATTGTATATATACACTTTTATACCACCCCTCACATTAGAAACCCCTCTGTATTTTAAAGACAAAATTAAAGACATTATACAGGACAATTAATGAAATTACAGTTTCAAGCTCCACAGCATGTGCTGGGGGGGACAAAAAAAAAAAAAAATCAACAAAAAGCCCCGTATGTATGGACCAAAACACTCTACGGCAGAGTGAGCTGAAGAGATAACGGGCACGCGACCACCACGGTGATGCTGTAACAGCCCAGAGCACGGCTGCGGAGTTGTTTTCCTCCGCTGCAAGGCATGTGCTTCACAGGCAGAGTTTTTGTATCTTCCTCTTCACGATCCAGAGTCTTAGTACGTGCCTAGCAATTAACAGGTAGCAATATTATCCCCGAGTCCCACCTTACCCAATAAAAAAACCCCTTCTCATTATTTTTACATGTCCACTGTGTAATTCAAAGACTACCAGGTTAAGAGAACTGCAGAGCCCCAGCAACATCCGTGCCCAGACGCAGATGCTCGAGATACAGAAAATTCAGGCCCCTGAATTCGGAGTTTGCAGAGCAGCTGCTGAGCTCAACAGCTGAAATATCCTTCCCGCTGCTTCAAAATGCAGCAAAGCACACAAGTACCTCCAGCTCCCTCTCTGCCACCAACGCACTCGCCCCGCTCGCTCAGACACACCAGCTCCACCCGTGCCCTGAACACACGGGTCTCACCACCACCAGCGGCCCTCTGGAAGGCACAGGGAATACTAGTACATCTAAGAAAGCTCAAGAGCCATCTACAAACTACCATCGAAGAACAGACCCTTGAAAAATGCCTGCTAATGACAGGAGGCACAGAGAGACACCATGAATATTGTCTTCAAACGTGCCTGAACCCCAGAGACCCCACACAACCCACAATGCCAATGACCTGCCATGCAACTGGTAACACTGGTAATCAGTATTTTACAAGTATTAAGGCTTACTTTTTAATACTGAATGTGTACTCCACTCATCATAACGTAGCATGGCACATTAAAATCTAGCTTTTTTTTTCCTGTATTGATATGCAGAAATATATACAAGTATTTTTCAGTCTATTTGCATGAGAATGAGTATTAATTCAATGCAAGACCACTCTCTAGGTTCTCCACTCTGTGTTAAAAAGAAAAATTGGAAGGGAGGTTTTATAATTTCTAACTCATGATGCAATTTATATAATTACATTAGCCTCTGGTTTTCCCGTTCTGAAACCCCCCTCTACCACCTCTGCCTAGAGCACTTCCACCTTCCCAGGCAAGATCTGAGATCTGGGTTTAAAGCACTTCCGACCAAAATGCTTCAACAGCCACAGAAAAGAAGTCCAATTCCAAGCTGGCTCGGGGCCACAAGATCCTTTCCAAGGCCGGCATTAAACCTCACAAGAGTAAGCACTACTGCAACACAGACTCCATCCGTATGGCCTTGAGTAGATGGTAACGCAACAGCCTAGGGTAGATACTTATGAGGACTCTGTAACCAAGTCCTCTTCCATATAGGTCTCTTTGCTCACACCTTGAAGACATCATCTAAAGCCATCAATCAACACAATGGTCCACTGACCCCGGACAACTGAACTTCTCTCTCAGTTAGGGTACTGAAGTTTTGTGAAAGTAATGGAGAGAAGGCAAAACAGGCAGGGTTAGCATGTATGATATGAGAGCAGGCACAGAGTCACTGTTTGCTCCTGGGACAACTGAGAGTCAGAAATGCCAAGAGATGCATAACACCTTAGGGTAACTGGGCTAACTCAGGTTACTCCCAAAGCACCTACGCAACTTCTTTGTCCTCCCACCACAGAGCTAAGACTTGTGGACGTAACAATAACTCAGAACCAACCTCATGCTGTCCTCATCCTAGATTAAAGTAGTAATTTAAGGGCTAAAGTCAAAAAGAAAAAACAAACCACCAAGAAGAAGGTCAGTCTACTACCGAAGACCAAAAAACTTCCAAACTTGCCAAATGTACCAAAACAGGCAGTTTGTAGGGAACCCCTGCAATCTAATCAAAACCTTCACCCCTCTCCATCCACCTATTAACCTCCAAGCCTCAGCCTGCGTCAAGATGAACTGGACATCCTTGAAGGAAAACAGGTCTAAAGCACCCGTGCCTTTTCTTGTCAATGGCTACAAGGCAGAGAGAAGTTACCTGTGGGACTGTAAACGGTCTGATGTAAAGTGCTTCCTTCAGAAATAACATCTAATCCTGGCTCATCGACAATTTAGTACAGTACAGCTACAGCAGAAGAAATTCTCCTCCTACGTTCATTTAGGAGTAATTTCGTTCTAAAAAAATAAATAAAAAATAACTCCTTCATTACAATTTCCCCCAAAATTCATCTCCTCTTCTTGGATAGTTTTAGTATCTTGAGTACAACTTCTCCATATATATTTAGCACGTAAAATTTTTAGCTATTATGTTTTTAATAGATTACCAGGAAATTTCTGCACATGCACAGGTTAAAATAATCCTATTTCCCAGGGTTTAAACAGAGATGTCGCTGTACATGGGAACTGTCCCACATTTAGTGAGTTCCAACTGTTCTGTCACGAGCAGGCAATGCATTTGGCTCACCAAAGCCAAGGCACTGTCAAACCTGCAGTAATCTGCAGCAAAGCAGGAAAAAAAGTGCCTGCAAACTAACCGCTACTACATAATGGTCCCATTTATCATTCTTAAAATCCATCTTTAATTAAAAATAGTGTATTCTCTTCTGCAAATTTTTATTTGTGTATGTTCTCAAATTAGTCTTCAGTTTTTAAAATTCTACCATACATAACGTACCTAGTATTCTATATATGCAAAGTTTTCTTCATGTTATTACACAATACTTCATTCCATGAAGATTTTTCCACATTCCAAATATACACACACATCTTCATTATATGAAGAGTATGTTTTGTGAAAAAAAAAAATATCATTCAAAGAAACAAGTTAACAAAAGTCACAGTAGGAATACCACTCAACTGCAGCAAAAATTAAAGCTGAAATAAATTTTCAATTGTTTTACTTCAAAAAAGGTGTAAAGTATTACAAAGCCATTTCATAAATGTCTAGTTTAAACAATTTAAGTAGTTACATCAAGTAAAACTGGTGTGAGAAACATTAAGCCCGTTCTAGATACAGCTTTCCTCAGAGTAATTATTAGAAACACTACTGTTAACAGGCATAAATTCTTCCAGTAATTCTTCTGCAAAAAGAAAATCACGTATTTGCTTTTGATGTTGTGTCCACTGTTGTTTCCTTCATTCCTTCTTCACGTTGCTATTTGACAGAAATATAAGCTCCAGCGTGCAACAAGTAAAATGGAAATTAAGAGAGCTAAAACAAAAAATGACAAACAAGTAGGCAAGGTTATAAACATAAACAATAAAAAAAAAAAAGTGCTCTGAAATGGAAAGCATTCTTTAAAATGACTGTGTCCACTGGACCATCAGAGTCTATGTGCAGGAGGAAGGGAGGAAGAGACAGGGACAAAGGACAAAGGCAAGAAAGGGAAAATACTGATCAAAGGAATGCGGAGATTGCAGAAATTTCCATTACAGAATGATGAACAAAAAAAAGCCTTCCACTTGCTTTTTATTTGTCAAAGATAGTGAACCATATAGACATAATTTACATAGATTCTCAGGTTTTTTTTTTTTTGAAGGGAGGGTAAATTAATCATCATAATGATTCAATGCATACCAATAACCAGGTATTACTCCCAAGATACTTGGACTGAGTAGTGTAAGAGGGAGAGGAAAATTCATCAACCTGTAGTTCAGGGGAGTCAGAAGTCCACCTTCAATTAAACGCATGCCATCACGCTGTAATTTGGCGAACAGACTGTAATCAAAATACAGCCTAGGTATAGGTTGTCTGTTTAGGGAAGAAACGACATCATAAACCACAAAATCAAGTATTTCATGGGTCAGCTCAGGTTAGTATTTCAGTGTGATTCAGAAGAGCGTTTAGTAAGCAGACTCTCGCAACCATCCTTGTGTAGTGTGCCTCATCTCACACCAGCTCTCCAAGGTTATGAACTGTACCCCTTCAGATGACGCTAAGCCAGGAGGTGATGCTCCTGCAGAGCATTTCAACGGACTCCAGCCTCATGTGACGGACATTCAGTCCTTAAGAACCAGGCTACACCTAGTCTGAAGTAAAAACCCTTGAAATAACGTGCTGTGTGGACGTTGGACCAAGAGCACCACTTCACCCTACCCCTCACCACAACCCTATCACGTTGCCCTACTTGTGAACAGGTATCACCCGCCTACGCGATCACGAGCGTGTCACAATTTCTGTATACAGTTGTAATCCCAGAGGAATCAAGGAGATAAAACCAGAAAACACCTTTGGGAACACTTTCTAGAGTGACCATGGACCTGGTTAGTGCCTTCAAAATCCACACTGAAACTCATGGACACCCACAAGAGATGCTAAGAGCCCACAGCTGGTGTGACAAACCAGCTGTAGAAACACTGCTTGAACTTCCAGTCTGTACCACCCAGAGAAAGCCCCTACCCAGTGGTCACAGCAGCTGTAGTCAATGGAGATCTCAGACACAGGTCCTCAGGCTGAACTAGGTAATGAAGAACTAGGTAACGAAAGGTAACTAGCATTAACCTGGTAACCAAGTTCCTGGTCTGCTGTAGACTGGCAACTGAGATGTCCCCAGCAACCTGAATCAAGACCTTCCAACTTCAGTTTATTTGGGTGAAGTTAATGCTTGGGGAAAAAAAAAAAAAGAAAATATTAATGTTAATGTAGGTCTTCTCCCAAAACTGTTTTGCTAAAACCAGCTTGCATAACACAAAATTTCTTTTCATTATATATCAATTCACAAAATCCAGCCAAGCTGTGAGTATTCCTTAAGAAAGCTAGTTATTTATGGTGCTGGATAAAGCTATAAATCCAAATCATCTGCAAACCAAGTATCTGACAAAATTCCCACTATTTATTTCTTAGGTGCAAAAGAAAAAAAAAAAATTCAGATTAGGAAAAAAGCAGCACAGGGAAAAAAAAAGAAAAAATAAGCAAGATTTTACTTGTTGTTAGATGCAAACTAAAAGCTTTGTTTCTTTCCCTTTGGAAGATCAAATTCGTGTTATGGACTAGAATGACAATGAATTACAGAAAGTATCATATCCTTTACAATACAACACTACATATGTTTGTTATTCCAAAATAGAAGTGCAATCCATAACTAATCTAGAAATAAAATATATACACAGCAACCATTTAAAAGGACAGATAAAATACTCATTAAAACCCTAAGTGTAGGAATACTGAACCATAATGCACAATTTCATTATATTTTACTGCCAGCAATGTAAATATCAATTCTCCAGGTGATTCATAAAATCCTTTTCCGAAAGAAAAATAAGGATTTTACCCGGCATTGGAGAACATAAAGGAAAACACATGCTGGGGTCTGAAAAACCAGACTGTTCTTTCCTTGTCCCCCCAGAATGTTTTTCTGGAATTTCAGCGTATCTTTTCCACATCAAACGGACAAGCGCCATTCCGCATTAGCGCTTTGTACAGATCCCCCCCCAGCCCCACGCAGCGCCCTGCCCGGGCCCGCACCTCTCCTCACGCCCATCCTCTTCCCGCCAAATTTGAGATCGTACATACACGTCCACTGACTTCAAAGCAAGGAGACTGCGTTTAAATTCACCTAAACCCTCTTTTAACTACCCAAATTGTGAAATTGCCTAATAACGGGTTTTTATTAGAAAAAGCCAAGCATGTTGGACAAATTAAACAACTCGAGTTTTTGGAGGGAAGCGCGCGTGTGGGGGCTTCCACGCCAAAACGCACAGAAAACCTGTCACTGTTACAACGAATAGCTCCCATCTGCCAGCGTTTTATCTGAGGCAAAGTTGATTAATGCAAAGTGAATGGTTAAGATCACATTGCTGTCTGCCTGAATAAATTTCAGGTAGTTTACTTCGGAAATTATTTGTCCCGTTTCTTAAAAGAGGGGGTTTTTCGTTGTTACTGGATTCCTCCCTGAAGTTTTTACGCAGGCAGACCTAGGAATAAAAACATTTGCTCTTAGGTCGCTGTACTGCACAAGGACTTCGAATGCCAGAACATTGTTTCTGGCCCCTCTGTGCCACGGCAGCAAAATAATTCATCTGCCCGACAAAGCAGATGCCACCTCCTTCGCCGGCTCCGCGAAAACTTCCAGGCAGCCTCTCTCCATCACACTGAAAAGCAAATTTCAGCAGTCTTAATTGTGAGCAGAGAAACCGCAGCAGTGCTGCCATCCTATATAGGAAATGATTTTGCCCTTAGACCTTACTTAATTTTTTTACTGGATTAATTAATTCTTTACTAAGTTTTTTATCGATTATTTAATTTTTTACTTTTATTTACATGATCTTCGCAATTCAAAAATACATCAATTATAGCATTAAAATATCTTTCTTTTTTAACTTTATCAGAGCATAGCTTTACATCAGTGTTCTGATAAAAATCGTTCTCAAATACACGCGATTATATGCTCTTCATTGTAAGTTTACTTTGAATTATAATGTTTTTCAGAATAAGTTTTCAGAACAGATTTTGGGTGATATTAATCTTACAAAAAAATGAAAAAAAAATCACACAAACCCCAGTTCACGCGTACATTCCCATGGTACGTACTCCCAGCATCAGATGGCCTCCAAGTTCTCCCTCCTCGGAGAGAATTTCACACCCATTACTCAGGCTGGGACACCCTCGATTATCCGGGGCTACAGAAGTGGAGGGCATCATCTGCGCTACGCGGCGGAGCTCCGTGCCGTTCCATATGGACGTATATCCTCTTTGCTTACACTGTAAACTACCTGGGCACCAGCCAGCTCCGGTCAGAAGTCACAAAGTTGTTTCAGCTGAGTACACGGCGCTGGTGCCTCGTATCTCGGTCGGGTTTATCAGTCGAGGCTCAGCGCTAGGACGGCCATCTGGCCCCCGGTGAAGCGAGCTCCCAGCCGGCTTGTGCAAAGCACCGGCAGGACGAACGGCCACGCGTTTCACAGAATCTCAGCATGGTCGGGGTTGGAAGGGACCTCTGTGGGTCACCCAGTCCAACCCCCTGCCGAAGCTGGGTCACCCAGAGCAGGCTGCACAGCACCACGTCCAGGTGGGTCTTGAGTATCTCCAGAGAAGGAGACTCCACAGCCTCCCTGGGCAGCCTGGGCCAGGGCTCCGTCACCCTCAGAGGGAAGAAGTTCTTCCTCATGTTCAGACAGAACTTCTTCTGCTTCAGTTTGTGCCCATTGCCCCTTGTCCTGTCGCTGGGCACCACTGAACAGAGTCTAGCCCCGTCCTCCTGACACCCACCCTGCAGATATTTATAAGGTCCCCTCTCAGCCTTCTCTTCTCCAGGCTGAACAAGCCCAGCTCCCCTCAGCCTCTCCTCGTAGGACAGGTGCTCCAGTCCCCTCACCATCCTCGTAGCCCTCCACTGGACTCTCTCCAGTAGCTCCTCATCTTTCTTGCACTGGGGAGCCCAGAACTGGACACAGTGCTGCAGATGGGGCCTCACTAGGGCAGAGAAGAGGGGGAGAAGAACCCATAGTATAAGGGGAGGATTCACCTATATATAGTAGCAAACACTATAAAATATGCCAAGAAAATAGTATCAGGTTAACTGTATTTTTAAATTTGCAGGTACATGGTTATCTTGTGTAACTCACATACTAATCACACATACAATTTATTTATTTCTTACCCGAGTGTTATCAGGGCCTCTAATGAAGGGAAAGTTATTCCACTTCCTACGAAGATTGTATAAAAATACTTCCAGTAACTGACATAAAGACAGAAATGATCCCAGCACAAACGGGCACCCACGTATTCAGCTTTAACCAAATGGCTGAAGGTTGCCCTGCCTTGCTTCAGTTCACACCTTCAAACGCCTTCCCCAGGACATATTACCCGCAGGTATTTGTTTGATGAGACAATACCTAGAACATGGGAAGTTCTCTGCCTTCCCAGTGCTCACACACGCGAGCTGTGTTCTGCTTTCGGTGGGACCGCTCGCATACCAAACTACTCACTGGAATAAAAAATTACAGGATCACCACTTTTAATAGGACATTTAGGTGATTCCACCAGTTAGTAAAGAATGCACTCCACAATAACGCATTTTCTCCTGATATGACAGAATGAAAGCAGCAGATCTGAAACAATCTTTAACCTAGTAGTCTTAAAATTATTTCAAAAAACCCACACACATGTACATTATATTCTCTCTATATACACTATACATTGCTGAACACCACACCCCCCAGGTCTGGGTTTTTTTTCCAGAGATTAATTGAAAACAATGATTTCTTTTCTCTTTTGTAAAACGTAAAAAGCATAGAGTTTGTCTGTAAAATATAGTTGTCAAATATCAAGGGGTATATATATGCTAACATTTACCCTAGGGGTATTTCAGGGCTGGAATCTGTTACAAATAAAATCTTTATTCATATGAACAGCTACCTGGGGGGCAGTACTGAATGTTACACAGAATATTTATAGAGATATATTTAAAATAATCTAGCAGTGCTATTAAAACAAACTGGAAGCTACGTTGCATCGAGTCTCTCTGTTTTGCAGCTCTAAGTCTTCTACTACTAACTTTTTTGGGTTTGAATTACTTTCTGTAGAGGACAGTGCTTAAAATATAAAGAAAAACTTTTAGTGCGTCGCATCAGCTTATTACTACCTGAAATTTAAAACATTGTTCATGTTATTAAAGAATGACAGAAAAAAATAAAAGCCATTTTTTCCATTAAATTCTGCAAGATTATTTTCAAATTAGAGAACTTTCCTTGAATGAAGAAAAAAACAAAGGCTAAAATAATTTTTTTCTTCTGTGCTTTCCAGAATAACTGAACAGTCCCTACGTGCTACGCAACGCAACTTTGGACAAGATCAGACCTCTCCATTTATCAAGGAGTTTCAGCTGTCTGGAGCACGCTGGGAGACAAAGCAGGCAGCGCTGCAGCTCCGCAGCCCGCCAGCAGCCCGAGGAGGTCACGTCTCTCCGCCGGACCGTGCTAATTGACGGAACGAAGATGATAATATTCCATCAGCTGCCGACAAAATTCGGTAATTGTTGAAAAACCTTGTCCAGAGACAGCAGACGGGAGTTTTGCCCTTTCTCCGTACATTTCAAATGCTGCAATTCAGAAATCGCCACCGCGAGGATGAAATTCCTCGTACTAAGCGCAGCCTTCTTTCTAGTGAAGGAAGAATCATGGGAGTCTCTGTGTAGCAATTAAGAAAGCTCTTAAAACTGCTCAGTTCTGTGGCTGCTGCACATCCATGTATTAGACCGTTTCAAGTTTACAAGCCAAGTATGCCACCTTTACAAACTCTCCTTCTGGCCTTCCAAGCTGGAGGGACTCGCTGAGCGCCTGATCTTCCCCATTCATCAGGGCTTCCGTCCTCCTCCAAGGAGATGGATGAAGACGTGAGCTGGTTTAACAACACGCTGCACGATGAAGCCATGAAAAAAACAAGAACAGCAACATTTTTTCTAGAGAAACACAGCTTTTGCATACGGGAAATAATACAAATTTATGCAGTGCTGCAGATAAAATCCTAAGTGTCTGATACCTTCCAGAATAGCTACGTGTGCTCCCATCGAAGCGTGAGGACATCATCTCCCTGTGACAGGTCTGGGTAAACCTCTTCATTCTTTCAGGGGAACATTATTTTATCACACACCAAAAATTTGGCTGCATGGTTCGCAAAATTAACATTAGGGAACTAAAGGCCGGTCAGCCTCACCTCCATCCCGGGAAAGGTGATGGAGCAGCTCATTCTGGAAGTCAGCATTAAGCAAGTGGAGGAAAAGAAGGTTATCAGGAGTAGTCGGCATGGATTCACCAAGGGAAAATCATGCCTGACCAATCTGATAGCTTTCTACGATGGCATGACTGGCTGGGTAGATGAGGGGAGAGCCATGGATGTTGTCTACCTGGACTTCAGCAAGGCTTTTGACACGGTCTCCCATAACATCCTCCTAGGGAAGCTCAGGCAGTGTGGGCTGGATGAGTGGTAGGTGAGGTGGATTAAGAACTGGCTGAATGGCAGAACTCAGAGGGTTGGCATCAGCCGCACTGAATCTAGTTGGAGGCTGGTAACAAGTGGTGTCCCTCAGGGGTCAGTACCGGGCCCAGTCTTGTTTAACTTCTTCATCAATGACCTGGATGAAGAGTTAGAGTGTACCCTCAGCAAGTTTGCTGACAACACAAAACTAGGAGGAGCGGTGGATACACCAGCAGGCTGTGCTGCCATTCAGCAGGACCTGGACAGGCTGGAGAGTTGGGCAGAGAGGAACCTGATGAAGTTCAACAAGGGAAAGTGCAGGGTCCTGCACCCGGGGAGGAACAACCCCATGCACCAGTACAGGCTTGGGGCAGACCTGCTGGAGAGCAGCTCTGCAAAGAAAGACCTAGGAGTGCTGGTGGACCACAAGTTGACCATGAGCCAGCAGTGTGCCCTGGCTGCCAAGAAGGCCAGTGGGATCCTGGGATGCATTAAGCAGAGTGTGGGCAGCAGGTCGAGGGAGGTTCTCCTTCCCCTCTACTCTGCCCTAGTGAGACCCCATCTGCAGTACTGTTTCTAGTTCTGGGCTCCCCACTTCAAGAAAGATGAGGAGCTACTGGAGAGAGTCCAGCGGAGGGCTACGAGGATGATGAGGGGCCTGGAGCACCTGTCCTATGAGGAAAGGCTGAGGGAGCTGGGCTTGTTTAGCCTGAAGAAGAGAAGGCTGAGAGGGGACCTTGTAAATGCCTACAAATACCTGAAGGGTGGGTGTCAGGAGGACGGGGCCAGACTCTTTCCAGTGGTGCCCAGCGACAGGACAAGGGGCAATGGGCACAAACTGAAGCAGAGGAAGTTGTGTCTCAACATGAGGAAGAACTTCTTCCCTCCGAGGGTGACGGAGCACTGGCCCAGGCTGCCCAGGGAGGCTGTGGAGTCTCCTTCTCCGGAGATATTCAAACCCCACCTGGGCGAGGCCCCATGCAGCCTGCTCTGGGTGACTCTGCTTCAGCAGGGCGGTTGGAATAGATGATCCCCAGAAGTCCCTTCCAACCCCGACCATTCTGTGATTAGACGCACTGCTTGTTATCAATTCAGCTTTAAGTCCTGCCCAAGGGAGCACATGTCTGTTCTCCCGTAAAAGTATTTGCAAGTTCATCACATCAACCCTCTGGTCACTGCAGAGCATCTATAACTCCATACCGTATGCTTTGCTTCTAAAAACACTTTTTAAGACCGCTCCTTGACTCACTGAAAAAACACTTGAAAACTAACAATCCTGCTTTCTTCCCGCAACCAGCTTATATATATAAAAGCACATATCTTTTTAAATGTATACATACTACTGCTGTGTAAGTCACATTAGACTTACTCGCATCAGTGCTATTTCGCATACATACCAGCATCTTGAAACAAGGTACAGTTTGAAAAAAAAAAATAAAAAACTTAGCAATGCAGCTCCGCTACCAAAAGTGTTCGCACTCAAGACATTTGTGACCTTTCTGTATTATTAAACGCACAAATAGAAACAAGGTATTTATGAAACGTCAAATTTATGAAAATCTCTTGTAAAAGAAAATTTTTGTTCCACAAATAATGTCAACATTATAAATAATGCAAATCCGGTATTTCCCACGACCTCAGAAGGCGGCTGAAATACTTAAATGTGTAACTCAAAACACACACTCCTGCCAGTCCACAACGAGAATTCTGTCTTGGACTACTACCTGGGAAGCAGATCTTTAGTGGTTACTAGCAAGCTAGAAATAGAAGAATCAACGGTAATTTTAATCAGTATTTTTTTCTAATAGGAGAGAGTAGTCAGCCTCATGAGGTTGCAGGCTGAGGCACTCACACTTTCAATTTAATAAAATACTTGAAACATTCAATTACACAGCAAACACTAAAAACGCTCAAGGAAAGTAGAAGGTACCTCTAACACTCTTCCTCTCACTAGTCACATCAGCCCTTGTGCTGAAAATTCTCTCCTGCCTGCCAGGATAAGGAACCTACTCTTTCCGAAACATCGCATCTCTGTCGGCTTGGACTATTTGATGTGGTCGGATCCAGCAAAGGAAAATCCTTCCTCTCTTTCAGATGCTCTGTTGGTTAGATCAGATTTATTTGCTGTCAGTAAAGGTTATATTTGCACATAAGTCTATGACAGATTGCAAGTTTATTAACTTCAAGTGAGTTTTCAAGCTGCCTGGTTGAGGGTTTTTTTGCTGGGTTGTTGGTTTTTTCATGGAGTTTGGGTTGTGGGTTTTTTTTTTTTGCCATCATTCCCTCCCCCTCCCCCCAAGAAGTGGGTTACTTGACAAATGGGAGTTAAGCTATCTTAGGTCAATGTAACTGTAAGTTAAACTAATGAAGTGTATGTCTGTGAGTGATGTCTGATGAGTTTAATACAGTTAGTGCTGGACAGCTTGGGCTGCTGACCTTGAAGGAACACAGATAACGTTGCGACGCGTTGGAGGATGTGGTTGCGATACAAGACAAATTTACACAACAGTTTGTCATATACACTCCTCCAAAACAAAACTGTAGCAAGAGGGAAGCAGTAGGAAACCAACGCTAAATGCCTCGCACACGACAAACCGGGAAAAATTAATTATAACATTTGGCTTGGCGTGGTAGCTTATTTTAAATGCAAGCGAGAAGCAGGCACAGAAAAAGTGTACATTTATATAGACTTCACTCTAAAACGGAGTAGACATTGCATTGGGTAACGCTGTTCAAACGCAGCCTTCTACAGCACAAGATCTGCTCTTGAAAAATCACACTTCTTCCCCAGCCAGCGATGCCTGCTTGCTCCTGGTAGCAGACACCAGACCCGGTTCTGAACTGCACCTGGGTAGCGCATCACTGAGGTGTGCTCAAAGTCCTCCTGAAATTCATTCCGTGGCTGAAAAGCAGCTGCTTGTGCTACAACATCCCAGTGCACAAACGGTCTCGCCAAGTCAACCGAGCGCTCGCGTGCCACCCACACCGTGACCCGCCAAACAGGGTCCGCACCACGCGAGGTGTCACTGCTCAGCGCGACCACCCCACCGCATCTCAACCCTTCAGGTAGGCGAAGAAAAAGCACTGGGTTTAAGGACAGCTCGGTTCTGGAGCCACTGATTCCCAACACATGATCACAGAATCATAGCTTGGAAAAGACCTCTAAGCTCCTCAAGTCCAACCACCCACCAACACCACCATGCCTACTAAACCATATCCCAAAGTGCCACATCTACACGTTTCTTTGAACGCCTCCAGGGATGGTTACTCAACCACCTCCCTGGGCAGCCTGTTCCACTGTCTGACCATAGCTACCTGCTGGCCTAAGTAGTCTGCTTTTATCCATCCAGCTTCTGGCTGACAGAAATTTGTCACTTAAATACATAATTGACACCCGCAGTTGCTGGCACGTTACAGAACCGGACCATCATCAAGGTCAAACTGCTCCCTTGACCCTCCAGGTCAGCCTGCGCAGTACACCAGGGTAAATCAGACTGGCCTACAGACACATTGGAGGGCAAGTGAGGAAGCTTGCAGAGTTGACATCTGGGCCATCTTTCCACCCAACCTGTGCAGCCCAGTTTAAACCTTCCAGTATTACTGAAATCACCTGGTAATTTTAAGATGAGATGTGCGGCCATGTGTATACACAAACAGGTATCCAAACACTTGCACTCTGAAGTGACTTTCAAGGACTGACGATGCAAGACAAAGTAGTCTAAAAAAAACCCTCTAAAACATGGTGGTAATTTCCCATATTTACACCCCAAGAAGTCAATGCAAGAAGAAAAACTTGTGTTGTCCATTGCAAGCCCCCATTTGCTTGCGCATATACGCTCACGTGCACGCAACCGAGGACGCAGCTCAAGAGACCTGGCTGAAGGCCTGAGTTGAGCTTTGAAATTCTTCAGTTCCTGGGTTACCTGTAGTTAGCACTCGTTGGCACCGTTTGCATGAAATAAAGAGCAGCAGTCCGCGCTTTCCAATGCCACTTCTTGGCAGGGAGCGTACAGAGGACGCAGTCTTCTCGGAGCTCCTCCTGGAGAAGATCCATCAGCTGTTTGTGGGAACCACCATAAAAGGCTTCAATGAGCAGAACACTCATTTTCCAAGTACTTCAGATCCCTTCGGATTCTGAAAATAAACAACAGAGAAATATTTCACTTTAGACATAACACCTTGGTTAATTTTATGTAAGAAAAGGATATTGGGAAAAAGCAGAAACATGTTGCAAAGCCTTACAGTATCTTCATTTTTCCCTATGAAATTAATCCTTCATATTGTATTAATGAGTTTACTTCAGAAAAGGCTACTTAATTATGATGACAAAATTATCACACCTATTAGTTTCATCTATTAAGATAACATTTGTAATTTTTAAATGAAACAAAACGTGCAGGACTTAAAAACTGCTGTGTTTGGAATTTATTGTTTTGCTTTCAACCAGATTATTTAAAAGCAGCTTTACTTTATACACTCTTAAATACATTATTGTTCCAATGGTTAGGAAGTGGTTTATCCATTTTTACATAGGTTTCCCCCCCCCCTTATCCTAGTGGTAGACAAAACTAAAGCACAATTCAAACACGCTTCAGCCCCAGCAGATTTCAAATCAGGGTATGGAACCGTGTCCAGTTCTGGGCTCCCCAGTGCAAGAAAGATGAGGAGCTAGTGGAGAGAGTCCAGCGGAGGGCTACGAGGATGATGAGGGGACTGGAGCATCTCTCCTACGAGGAGAGGCTGAGGGAGCTGGGCTTGTTCAGCCTGGAGAAGAGAAGGCTGAGAGGGGACCTCAGAAATAGCTCTAAATATCTGCAGGGTGGGTGTCAGGAGGACGGGGCCAGACTCTTTTCAGTGGTGCCCAGCGACAGGACAAGGGGCAACGGGCACAAACTGAAGCAGAGGAAGTTCCAGCTGAACATGAGGAAGAACTTCTTCCCTCTGAGGGTGACGGAGCCCTGGCCCAGGCTGCCCAGGGAGGCTGTGGACTCTCCTTCTCTGGAGATATTCAAGACCCGCCTGGACGCGGTGCTGTGTAGCCTGCTCTGGGTGACCCTGCTTGGGCAGGGGGTTGGACTGGGGGATCCCCAGCGGTCCCTTCCAACCCCTTCCATTCCAATTCTGTAATTTGGGTAAGTGACTTAAAGCCAGAGAGCAGCATGGGGAGAAGCTGCCTGAGTATCCCCCCAGGGCTCTCTCCTGCATCCCTGGGAGCCGGGATTACCCTCAAGCAACATGCCTGGGCTCTACAGGAGACGCAAACCATGCTGTTATCTCTCCCTTTCTTTTTTCCTGCTCGAGTACTGCAAAATGGCTGGAAGAGGACAGCCTTTCAGGCTTAAGAAAGCTCTCGGGTAAGAAGCCACCAAGCTGCTCACAAACAGGATGTAAAAAGTGCTGCCCAGAGCGAAGGGAAAGACGAAAACCCCGTGACTATTGCTCATCTCTTTCATGACTCACAGGCTCGGGGTACTGAAAAGCTGCTTTTCGGATGCTTCGAGCAAAACCATCGCACACCAAAGTTGAAAACAAAACCCTGAAAGGTATTCACCATCCACGACTGCCTCTCTGCTGGTCTCCTCCTCAACATACACTAACAAGGGAGGACTCTCCGTCACACTTCTTTGCTTGGGCTCCGCGTTTGATGCTGTGTA
Source organism: Opisthocomus hoazin (assembly GCF_030867145.1). Lineage (NCBI taxonomy): Eukaryota > Metazoa > Chordata > Aves > Opisthocomiformes > Opisthocomidae > Opisthocomus > Opisthocomus hoazin. Next base: position 4,823,385 of record NC_134422.1, on the reverse strand, counting down.
TTGCGAGACTGTACATCCATTTCCTGACCTGCAATTTCTAGTGGTTTCAGACTGTAATCCTGATCTCCTCAAAGCCTCTGGTGACAAGAAGTGAGAATTCAGAGAACTACAGACTCTCCAGAAAATCTCAATCATCATTTCAACCTTGAAACTTAGTTAAATTCAAGTTCAGGTTAAAAAAATTACATATTCGGGGGTAGAAAACCAATAAAAAAAACTTAAGTGCACTGCAGCGATCTTTTAATCGACTCGCCAGCAACAAAAATCCAAACACTGAATAAATTCATTTGGAAGACAAAATACAAGAAGCCTCTTACAGCTTTGAGTCATTGGCCCATCATGGGGCACGCCGAAATGGCAGTGTACATCTCCTGGGTCTTTACATCTCAACAGCAAGAGAAAAAGTATTTCGTGCTCTCACTTTCTTGCCATAATCCAGCCTGGATTCAGGTTATAATTTGCTCTATCATTCACTCCCCCATACTGTTCCAAATAAATTTCTTTTTTTTTTTGGACAAGGATGTTCTTTTCAAATGAAAAATGATGGCCTTCCAGCAGCAGAGACTTCACTCCATTTTGGAGCTTGCTGCTTTTCAGGTAACAAAGCAGATTCTGATCTCTTTTCCACTGACCTAATTTCAAAAAAATCACACTTTCGAGATCGCTGACGTTTTCTGAATTTACAATGATGTAACTGAAATCCTGCTCTGTGCTCCAGAGCCCTTTTGGAGGCTGCAGGGTAATAACTGCTATAAAAACACAAGCTGTGTTTTCGAATCGGCACTGTTCACCTAAAGAACAATTTGTAGTTAACCAGGCTACACTTGTCACCGAACGTCGCCAAAAATTTAACTCCGAGGATTACAGGGAAGCATTTTGCAAATGCAGCCCCCCAAAAACAGGGAGTGTGAGAAGCTGGTAAATGCGTCAGTCACTCGGGGAGAGCGAGCTGCAGTTCGTTTACAAATCGTTAGCCGCATCAGTAATAAAGTGATCCGTTCATGAAATATCTGAACAAATGGCACTTCATCAGACTAGTTCTGAAACCGGTTTAGCTGAGTCGACAATGTGCTCCTTGGGTTTTATTTCGCAACAGTTTTCACTGCGCGTCCCTTACGGGGACGGAGAATGACTGTACGTGCTGACGGTAACAGGCTTTTTCAGTTCTCAGGTTCCCTTCTTGCTTCAAGATCCTGACATTTAGCTGCTTCTGCCTTTAGCCTACCTTTAGATCTACTAATAAAAACGCATTATGCAAATATAATACAAATATTGACATAAAATAAACTCCCTCAGGCTACTGCCGTGGGGAAACTGGGTTGAAACGGTGGGTGCCTCGTGGCGTGGGTGTTGGAGGGCTCTCGCTGTGCGATTCTTCGCAGTAACACTCGGAGACCCCCCGGCAGCAGCACGCGAGGGTGAAAAAAAAACCAAGCAGCGACACATTTTTCAGAGATGATCCGAAGCTCCAAGGCTTTCTCGCAACCCTCTCGCTCCCCTTAAAAAATTTAGGTCCTGCCCACTGAAACCCTCACCAGTGCTTGCAGGATTCTGGTGTCGTATGATCCGTATGCAACACCAGTAACATCCATCAAATTCAGTTTAGAAAAAACATTATGTCAGGAGCAGTATATGGCATGTTTTGTTCGGTTTTGATTTTCACAAGATGCTACCTCAAATACAAAGCTACTCAAGAATAACAGCGGCACAATGTACGCCGCTTCGGCTTCAGGGGTTCACTAAGCCGGAGCAATGAAAAAGTCAATAAATCTTCTGTTTTAAAAAGATACACTGATAATGGAAAGGAAATAATATTACATATAACTAATAATTTCTTGTATTTAAAAAGGCATAGAGTAGGACATAGTCATTTACCTCATATTTCACCCACACAACTTCCAGTTTTGTTCACATACAAAAATAACATCTATTATTTTTCCTTCGTTTCCCTTGACCTCGCCAAGTTAAGGTAAATATGTACCACATACTCCTCGGAGGTCTCCAACAGACACAGCTGACAAACGGCCTGAGAACATTCACCGTATCTGATGGAATGCAATCCTCAATTAAACATAAATCACTCCAGGTATTCTTTTCCCCATTTCAAAGAAAACAACAAACACTTGAAAAACAGCACCGCTTCCCGCTTCTCCTTCCAGCGCTTCCTCTCCGGAGCCAGCAGTCCCGGGTGTCCCTCAGCAGCTCAGCCCCAGCCAGGGCTGCGGCACCCTTGGCTTCCAGCATTCGCCGCTCTGCCTACGCCACGGCCAGCAGCACGTTCTTCGGGACAGACGTTAACGGGCTTGTGCCGTTCGCTCCAGCTCTGCCGCACGCTGAGCGCAAACAGCGCGTGACGGAGTCCCTAAAGGGGCCACTGCTGTTTGACCCAATAATTTTCCTTTACAGAATCACAGAATCACAGAATGGTAGGGGTTGGAAGGGACCTCTGTGGGTCATCTAGTCCAACCCTCCTGCCGAAGCAGGGTCACCTACAGCAAGCTGCACAGGACCTTGTCCAGGCAGGTCTTGAATATCTCCAGAGAAGGAGACTCCACAGCCTCCCTGGGCAGCCTGGGCCAGTGCTCCGTCACCCTCAGAGGGAAGTTCTTCCTCATGTTCAGCTGGAACTTCCTCTGCTTCAGTTTGTGCCCGTTGCCCCTTGTCCTGTCGCTGGGCACCACTGGAAAGAGTGTGGCCCCGTCCTCCTGACACCCACCCTGCAGATATTTATTGGCATTTAGAAGGTCCCCTCTCAGCCTTCTCTTCTCCAGGCTGAACAAGCCCAGCTCCCTCAGCCTTTCCTCACAGGAGAGATGCTCCAGTCCCCTCACCATCCTCGTAGCCCTCCACTGGACACAGAAACCATGGCTTCTGTTTAAAACTTGGCAAAGACCAACCAAAGTATTTTTGTTAACCAACCTAGGTAGAGAACACTCATCATTTTCCATGATTTATTAAAGAACATACATTCACTCTATCTTATAAACAGACGTGTGGTTTCACAAGCATCAGCACAGCTCGCATCAGAAAGCCATCATTAGCCCTGTTCATTGACGTATTCAGACAACACAAATTACAGATCGGGTTTAAATATCTGTCCAACAAAATCGCTGAGCAATATTCCAAAACCAAAGGAATAATTGTTAATATATTCCATAGGTAGAGAGCTGCTATTAGTTACAGGAAATAAGGTATATGGTTTCAGTAATGATTGTTTTAACGGTCACAGTCCCACACATATGAGACATTTATTCCACCACTGTATCCAGAGCACACGTGGTTCCCTATCTATAACTCAACCGACTACAAAACCCACCAGGTACGCTTTGTGGACATCAACGTACTTATAACCTTTGACGCCTTCAGATAAACACACCGTCACACCTAACCAAGGGAAAAACTAATCGTGTTCCACGTTCCGACAAAACAGGATTTTCCGCAGGACTGACAGGGTCTTCACCTTTCCTCTTCTGCCCCTTCTCCCTCCCAGCCCTTCCGAGGTGCCGGTGCGGCGAACACACACACAAACCTAGATTGAAAGAGCCTGCGTTGCCCTCCCACTCACGACAGTGACTCACCGAAACCCCAGAGCTACACCTTCCACACCATCGCGTTCTAATGTTCGACCAGAACTGAACTCGGATTTAGATCACCCAAAAGTACCGGCTGTAAGGTTCGTCATTACTGAACTGTGTAAGTGCACAAAGCGAGAACGCCACTTCGTTTATCTCTTATATAAATCAACTGGAAAAAGCAAGAAATTCTCTACCTCTTTTGAGAATGCGGTAAACCAAAAACTGTTCACCTTTATTTGGACACCTGCATCAGCACAAATATTAATTTACTGGTGGCACCCATAAACCACAGCCTGCCCCATCCGCACAACCCGAGAGCTGCAGACACCCACAGAACGCCAAAAACTAGAATTACCTGCAGGCATCACGGCTGCCGAACACTGCCTACCCCGAAACCTGCATGGGTCGCGCTGCCCGCTTTCGTTTCACTGAATGCCAAGACAAAATATTTAATTTTACTTATGATCTACATACATATGTTTGCAAAGACCACCTTCGCTACACTGACCATCAGTTCCCAGCCAGAAATAAAAATAGAGCGAATGGGAGAAAACAGTCGAAGTCCCGAGGGTCTCAGGTAAGGATTCCCCCACCTGGGAGCTCTGCCTCCAAAAACCCTTTTAGCTTAAGGCTTATTTATGCCACTTGTTTGAAGAACTTGCTTAAAGGACTCCTAAATTATTCTTCTATGGACTGTTTTAAGATTGCTCTAATACACTTATATCGAAAAATCAGCTCCTGATAACACACCTTAAAATCTGCAATGACTTTTTTTTTCTCCTCATTCTTAGAATTCCATTCCTCCAAATGGTCGCCCGTCAGAGCGCGGGGCAGGCGCACATCCCACACAGGTGAGAACCACGGCAGCACTTCAGGTGGTGCCATTAGAGCTGCAAACAACAGAATTTTTAACGAATTGGGTTGATCTTGGCAAAAGAGCAAACCGCAAGGATCGCCAGGCTCAGTTCTTACACCTGAAACGCAGCCGCAGGCACTAGAAGTTACAGTTTAAAGCTGTCCCACGGCTCTTCATCCACAGACACCTTCACAAGAGATGAGGATGGCTCCGTTTGGAGGTTACATATTTAGAAAGTAACACGCTGCAAGATCTGCCCATTATCCCATGCATGCAAAGTAAACAATATTGCTATAAATCCTTAAGAAAAAGTTGTTAATGCATCTGCAGAGCATGCATTTTAAAACTCAGTATTTAAATTGGTTTATTATTTTTCCAAGCAAAGGCTCTAATGACCACTTTCTCTTGCTGTAAATTAAATTTGGGGTTCTCCAGCTACAGAAAAGCAAAAAAAAAAAAATGTTAACCCCTGGAATTTTGTTTTTGCCTTCTTTCCTGACATAGTGTAAGACTGTCGTAAATACTTTGCATCTACACTTCTAGCCATCATCAATCAACGTCTTTGAAGATCTTAATCAATATTGAATAAATTACTGTAATTCCCCCACACACATACCCAGTGGAGAAAAACATCCGTGTATCACATTTCTGGTTAACTCCAAGCCGCACGCAGCCGCGGTGGGGAAGCACCCGTCCCCCCTTGGAGCACAGCACTCCAAAGACATCTTTCACTGACCAGTCTTCTGATTCCCAGTACATTGAGAAGAGCAATTACAATACCCATCTTGGTTGGTAGGTCTCCAGTTGACCTCCTAAGTAGTAAACATGCGACTAAGTACTACTCAGAACAGGGTATGAGGGATACTAAACAGTGTGTAAACTATTTTTGTGAGTCCAGCTCAATAACGGCCAAGTAAGTATTTTTAATATTTAACTAGGAGAAAATTTTCTTGATTTCTAAGCCAAAAGCGAAGGGGAAAAGACAAAGAAGAGGCGTGAGGGAGAACCAGGGCCACGCTCTGCTACGGAAAAAAAACCACAGCCACGACTACCCATCGCCAGCAAACTTCCAGTTTGCTCCTCTGCCTCCCCTCTTTAATGGTCCCAACAGATTTACAAGTGTCAACATGAGTATGCTGCAGAGCAGTGGATATTAAGCAACCAATTAACTTCACAGAAAGTTCTAACATTATTTTGGGTAGCTCTTCAGCCAGCAACAGGATTTCTCGGGGAAAAAAAATTAGTACAGATCTAATATGAGCGTATAACCTGAAAATGCAAGATTAGCAAGTGTATTTGATAGAAAATTATTCTGATTTAACAGTTAATTATAAGCTCCCATTTGCCATGTAATTCAAAAGCCTGGAATAACGACAACTTACTCTAACACAGACTGCAAATGCTGTTTAATGGGATGCTGGTTTTATCCACCTTGTTTGGACTGTTTACACAGTGCTTGAAGGCTCAAGACAGTTCACAAGACTCATTTTTCCAGTACTGTACCTATTACTACGAATTTGATAATATTGATGACCTTGAAGGCTTACATTAGTTTAAAATAGATGAACGATACGTGATTTCGAATATCGCCCAGTGGATAGGGAACTAATAGGTGTGGTAATGGGAGAAGCAGCACTATTTTTAAACTTGACAGGAGACATATTAGTTGCTAGTTCCCTATTATAGAAAAAGCACCAGCCTGGTAATAATGGGCTGGCATTTTGAAATTCCTCTGATTTATCAGGAATACGATGAGAAACGTGTTCCACACATTCTGGGCTTCTGACCAGTTTCTGTATAGAAAGGTAAGCATCACAACCTGCCTTCAGGGCCAGTTTAAGAACATACATACACACACCTGAAAAAATTACTTGTAAATATTTTAAGTTATTCTATTTGAAAAACTCTCTCTACAGTTTGTATCAGGTAACTGATTAAAAGACAAAGCACTTGTTAAAAGCCATCATTAATTGCTCCATGAGAGAGCAGAATGAGCCTACGTCATAAAGGTGGTTTGTTTTCTACAGTGAATTTAAAGTAGCAAAACCTTAAATGGTGAATAGCGAACCATTCTCGTGTCATGGAAATTTGGGATTTAGCACTTCAAACACTTCTCTTGCACAAAAGCTGGAACTGCAAGAGTTAATTTAAACATTAAGTTTGGTAGCCTGAGACGTTTGGCAGCAACTTTTGAGTGAGCACAAGCCAGATTTATTTTACAGTCAGAAAGTATCTATTTGAATAGGTGATGAAAGGATCTGCATCTTCAGTCACACCTTGAGTCAACAAAAAGGACGGGATGAGACCTTCTGTCAAACCCAGTTCAGCTGTGAAAGGCGGGAGGAGTCCCACACCGAGGAGCATCACCCAGGGACAGACACGTGAACTTCACAACACACGCCGGTAAGGCTACGGCATAACGAAACCCAACCACAGGACTTCGAAAGGGGTGCCGAATGTGTCTGCCACGTTATTCACCCTAAGACCCAGAACACAAGCAATTCAGAATGATAATCACGAGGATTTGGCCAAGCCACGAAACCCTTCACCAAGTGAAGAGAACAAACCATCAGGTTTTCAACTGTTTGTAAGAAGTGACATTGAAATACGGATCCCTACAGCAGTTCAGATATGACGGTCTTGCAATTCATAAAGTAACTTCAAGGTTGCAAAGTGCCCTGCACAAAAAAGTCCTAAATTTTAAGTATTAGAATATAAGAGAGAAAATGATTTTTTGTCTTCCACTTGCCCAACTCTTCTCAGGAGAGAACTGACCAATGCTTCATACTATGAATCTACGGGAACAGAAATGCATCTCGCTAACTTCTGTCTCACCAGCATCACGTCATCTCTTTCAGAAACCAGTCAAACGCTCTCAGATTCAATAGTAAACATCACACAACATCAGACAAGAACTTTATACCACGCTAAACAGATTTTTCCATTTTCAGAATATTTACATCCTATTTGCAACTTGACATGCAGAAGATACGTTATCCACACCACCCTATACATGTAGCGCAATGAGAGGTGCCAATCTGACTCAGTTCTGGGCTCCCCAGTTCAAGAAACATGAAGAGCTACTGGAGAGAGTCCAGAAGAGGGCTACAAGGATGATGAGGGGACTGGAACATCTCCCCTGTGAGGAGAGGCTGAGGGAGCTGGGCTTCTTCAGCCTGAAGAAGAGAAGGCTGCGAGGGGACCTAATAAAGGCTTATAAATATCTGAAGGGTGGGTGTCAGGAGGATGGGGCCAAGCTCTTTTCAGTGGTGCCCAGTGACAGGACAAGGGGCAACGGGCACAAACTGAGGCACAGGAAGTTCCAGCTGAACACGAGGAAGAACTTCTTCCCTCTGAGGGTGACGGAGCCCTGGCACAGGCTGCCCAGGGAGATTGTGGAGTCTCCTTCTCTGGAGATATTCCAGAGCCGCCTGGCCGCGGTGCTGTGCAGCCTGCTGTAGGTGACCCTGCTTCAGCAGGAGGGTTGGACTAGATGACCCACAGAGGTCCCTTCCAACCCCTACTATTCTGTGATTCTGTGATTCTGTGAGCAGTGCAACGTCATATTTCCTGCAAACAAGTTCCCTATAAAGTTTTGACTAAGCCCTCTGAAAGGGCTGTAGCAACATCAGCGGCTCCGGCACTTTCTGCCACCGCACTGTGAGTGGCCCCAACCTCTCTGCCGTCCCAAGAACAGCAGATGTAAGGACTTTCACCAGTTGCTTCCATCCTGTTGTCCGCAGAGCCTCCGAAATAAGCACTTCCAAGGATTTGCTTAAAGCAATGAAGAAAGACATATTGATGCATTTTGTTTTATTTTGGAAGTATGAGAATGTTAAGGGGTCTGCCTCCTCCACTGGAAGTATCTATAGATCCACACATCGCACCAAGCTGAAAAATACCGACGTCAGTTAAATAAAGATGTCTGTTATCATCTGTCATCTGCAATGGTGAGCATCTTAGGAAATATTTTTTTTTTTTCCATGAATAAAAGCGATATATAAGCATCTCAAAACAATCTGTTTTGGAAGGTTATTTTGGTTATTTTGTAAACAAGCTTAGGTTCTGAGATGATGCTTTGAAAACAGATATTGCAAAGAGAATAAATATTCATGTCTGAGGGAGACCCTAACAGACATGAGAGGAGCATGGCCCTTTTTAACACTGCCACAGATAACTGCAAGACAAGGACATGCAAGGAGGACATCAAGATGTAAGTTTTTACCTTGAAGATTATCAGACTGCTGGTATTACAAAAGCAACATTAAAATCATCACCATTACAAAGCTTGAGCCTTAAAAACTTGGCTTTTGTTGCATGTAACAAGATCTGGCTATAGCACACGAATTGCAGTGTAGTCTTTAACGAAGAGAGTTAAAAACAGATGGTTTTTAATTTTACTTCATTATAAATCATGAAGATATTAGTAAAACTCACTGGAGAGTTTCATGCTCAGCAAATTTGCTGATGACAAAACTGGGAGGAGTGGTAGACACACCAGCAGGCTGTGCTGCCATTCCACAGGACCTGGACAGGCTGGAGAGTTGGCAGAGAGGAACCTGATGACGTTCAACAAGGGCAAGTGCAGGGTCCTGCACCTGGGGAGGAACAACCCCAGGCACCAGTACAGGCTGGGACTGACCTGCTGGAGAGCCGCTCTGTGGAGAGGGACCTGGGTGTCCTGGTGGACGACAGGGTGATCATGAGCCAGCAGCGTGCCCTGGCTGCCAAGAAGGCCAATGGGATCCTGGGGTGCATCAAGAGGAGTGTGGGCAGCAGGGCGAGGGAGGTTCTCCTTCCCCTCTACTCTGCTCTAGTGAGGCCCCATCTGGAGTACTGCGCCCAGTTCTGGGCTCCCCAGTGCAAGAAAGACGAGGAGCTACTGGAGAGAGGCCAGCAGAGGGCTGCAAGGATGATGAGGGGAATGGAGCATCTCTCCTACGAGGAAAGGCTGAGGGAGCTGGGCTTGTTCAGCCTGGAGAAGAGAAGGCTGAGAGGGGACCTTAGAAATGCCTATAAATATCTGCAGGGTGGGTGTCAGGAAGACAGGACCAGACTCTTTTCAGTGGTGCCCAGTGACAGGACAAGGGGCAACGGGCACAAACTGAAGCAGAGGAAGTTCTAGCTGAACATGAGGAAGAACTTCCCTCTGAGGGTGACGGAGCCCTGGAACAGGCTGCCCAGGGAGGCTGTGGAGTCTCCTTCTCTGGAGATATTCAAGACCTGCCTGGACATGGTCCTGTTCAGTCTGCTCTGGGTGACCCTGCTTCAGCACGGGGGTTGGACTAGACGATCCACAGAGGTCCCTTCCAACACCTAACATTCTGTGATTCTCTGAGATTTCAGCTTTAGCTGAGAATTACTTTTCCACATACGTCTAAAAAGCCCAGAGTCTGAAAAGATTTACCCTGCTTGAGTCAACTGGCCATGCTCATAAAAATTGCCTCCTAAAATCCAAAAACCCTTATCAAAATCAAACATCTTGTTCAACAAAACTGAGAAAGCGCTGTAATTCATCAGCTCCTTCAACCCGAGCCACCAGAGAACCTGCAGAACCTAGCATGCTCCTCCTGCAAACCGGTAGGACATGAAGGGCATTATGGTTTATCATGGCCATGACTGCTGGGGTACAAAGAAAAACCATCTTCATTGCAGAGCTCAGAGCTCAAGCAGCTATTTTAAGGTCATTACAGGAAGATCCTAACTACTTGAAGTTTAGCTGGCTATTAGGCAGGTGCACTCACTGACATCGCTGACACGACGAAATGCCAGAAATGCCATCACAAACCAACACAAGAAACCATTTACACCTCGTGCACGCAAGGTCTGTGCTTAATATTCCCACTTCTTCATTTCAAGTCCACAAAGATCACAAGTTTCACCAGCAAGTCAAAGACCTCTTCTGGCTCATACTAAAGCTTTACGGGTCGTGCAGTTATTCTGACCATGGGGAAAAATTTGCACGTGGACAGCTTGGAAATTCTTCTAAAATAAAGGCAGGGGTTATCTCGGAGAGCAAACCGAGAACGCTTTCGCTGTGAAGGCTTTCAACCCAAACTCATCACACATTAGGACGAGGAAAACTTCTTGCCTACTACCCAAGACACAATAGAAACTGTTAAGGTGAAGCAGAATCATTTAGATAAATTAAAATTCTAAAGTGGAAAACTTTAAACCACATTTTCTTACTGTTTCTTAGTCTTTGCTAGAAATCTGGTAGTTTTGAAGAAGTTTTAGTGTTGCCTTCCAGCTGACAAATGGGAAAACGCGAACCCTTCTCACCTTCATAAACTTCTGCCCTTAACGGCTGCACCTTCTTCCAGTCACTGCAACCACCATATTCTGCTGAGCAACGACATCTCAGAAGTCTGCAGAAATTTAAGCAAAGAAAATTTAGGCCCCAGAAGCTTCCTTTACCTAAGGGGATTTTAGTGGTGGTATACTGGAAGCTACTCCATGATCCGGGGAAGTCAGTTCATCCTTACCCAACAGTCACGGTGAAAAATTAAGACGCTGCATTTTTGCTGGGGTGGTGGCTCTAGACCCCACTGTACTTGGTGCTTTTTAGAAAAAAAAAAACCAAACAACGGGCAAACCAGTGCTTTGCTCATGGAGACAATATTAAACCCATCTTCAGTTATCTATTCATGTTGGGATTTTCAAAAATCACTTTCATAGACTGAATCCCAATCTAAGAGAGGTGTAACCTGGGTTTTATCTCATTACAGAGTAAAAGATTTGGATCTTTCTGAATCTTTCCAGATCTGATCTTCCCACCACTGTTTAAGCAGAGGGTGGTCCCCCAAAGAGCAGTTAGATGCAGACACTTGGAAGGGCTATATGAAACCGGTTAACAGAATCACAGAATGGCAGGGGTTGGAAGGGACCTCTGTGTGTCACCCAGTCCAACCCCCCTGCCCAAGCAGGGTCACCCAGAGCAGGCTGCACAGGACCACGTCCAGGCGGGTCTTGAATATCTCCAGAGAAGGAGACTCCACAATCTCCCTGGGCAGCCTGTGCCAGGGCTCCATCACCCTCAGAGGGAAGAAGTTCTTCCTCATGTTCAGCTGGAGCTTCCTCTGCTTCAGTTTGTGCCTGTTGCCCCTTGTCCTGTCACTGGGCACCACTGGAAAGAGTCTAGCCCCGTTCTCCTGACACCCACCCTGCAGATATTTATTGGCATTTATAAGGTGCCCACATTTAAACTGGAAACAGCTCTGGAAGACACTTCACTCTCCCAATTTGAATACTGGAGATTAAGTGTAATTAAGAGAGGGGAAGGAGTAGAAAAGAAAGATTGGATGCTCGAAATGACAACAGCTTGCTGCTGTGCTTGCACGGGGGTTAAGTTGCCTCCAGTAAACACATACAGCAGGAAAAGGCACCCAAACTAAGCAGGACCACACAAATGCTTGGAGAAGCGTAAAGGAGTTCTTTCCACCCACCTACACCGATCACGTATCAGTTTGCTTCCGCTGAAGAGAACCTCCTCCAAACTCTGCTCATTTCAAAGTGGTTACAAATCCATTTGTGAGGTGCATTCAAAACGCGCCCAGATGAACAAGATCTGTTTTGCATGCCAATATCCTTGGAGAGGGCAATATTCACGCAAGCTGATTCAAGCTGCTCTTCGGAGCTGCAGCACTCTGCCTTCCCACCGAAGCTCTGAATGAGTACGGACAAGAGAGATCCACAAATCATTTTTCCTGGAGTCTATAGACAGCTGGCTTCTTCGCACTCACGGAAGCATCTTCTTGGGCATTAACGGAATGACTTCGGAGGAAAAAAGAAAAAAAAGTCATCTTTTTTCTTTAAAGCTGTTTTCCTTTTCAAGCTGCATAACACCACTTGATATTTAGTGCACATTCAACTCACATGAGCTACTCAGCCAAGCAACCCTGGAGGTGCCTAATGGTTGCCTAACAGACACAGCCCATCTCGCGTGCCTGTGCTTATTTACAAACGCCACTTGCGTACTGCTGACATTTACAGTGACACCTGTGATGCTGCTGACACGCCATTAGTTTGCAAAGTTTGCATCTCAGGGCACACTCCATTCTAAGCAGCCTGCTGGTGAATACACACAGCCTTCCCTTTGGCTGTAACTAGAAGGGTTATTTTGACTATTTCCTATATGAATAGGAAAAAAGCTTCAGAAACAAGGTTTAGCAAGGCTAATTCCTCCACTGATTTTCTTATCCCTCAACACTGGTTCACTCCATCACTTCTGTCAACAATTTTTAAAAAATTTTTCTCCTGACCGCGTTATTGGGTTACTCAAATTGTACTGTAGACCCGAACGTCGTATATTTGTTACTATTATTGTTGCCCGATGACTTACTACTCCAAAGTCTACAACCTCTAAATACAACACTTCAGTCCTTCCAGAAACTTTGACAAAGTTTGACAACAGAAAAATACTGGATTTGGTTTTGTATATGTAGGTAAGACTGAAGAACTCCTCTTACAGTAAAAGCAAAAAGGGAATGTAGATGAATTATTCAACTTTCCAAAGTCAAAAGGAGTCCTAAACTATCTTAAGAGAGGAAAAAAGCACAAGATCTATGTACATGTTCAAATTACATGCTAATTGTAAGAAAATACTTGGATTCCATAAATAAACCTAATAATTACATAACTTCAAACAGTTTGAATTGCTTTTAAAATATGCTTTAAAAAATAAATGTAACTGTTCTATCTCCTCCCTCCAGCCTCAAAATCATACTACATCTTCTGCCTGGCGTTTTCCCATTATTAACGACGAGAGGTTTCATTTATCCGCTTTCATCCAAAAATGCTGAAGAGCTTAACAAACATTAATTAAACCTTACAACACTCCTGTGAGGTAGGTAGGTATTGTTATCTCTGCTTTACAGATGTCAAAACTTGAATTAAAAATTGTGATTTCCACAATCTTCCAACAGTAGCTTCACAGCAAAGCCAAGAGTAGAAGAAAGGAGCAGTGACTCCCTTGTCCCTACTTCCAGCTACCCAGCACACGTTCTCCTTCAATCTGACAGGAATTTACTTGCCATTTTGCCACAGGTAAAAAAAATCTGCTGATCCACAGTGCTAAATTCTCACTAGCATGAGCCCTTGTGAAAAAATACAGACACGTATCTTACCCAGATTGTACTTTCATTCTTTCGTTATTTTTTTAAACTGAAGACAACATTTTGTGTCCTCTATTAATATAATTTTTCATCTGGTTAGCTGATCACTTCCGTCTTCAAAAGAACAAACACCACTTCTTGAAACCATAGGAATTGTTTCTCATACAACTGAATCCCCGATCTCCCCTTCTTATTTGCATTTCTTGTTTCCTACTATTCTACCTTTCCTAATTACTTCCTACTGTATTTACCTTAGTCCCACACCATCTTTTTTTCTTCTTTAAATTTTTTCAGTGATGCAACAGAACCTACAAAGGACAGACTTACAGCAGATCAGCTACTACCTTGGTGAGATACGTACCAGATTTTCCTGTCTCAGCCTACCCTGACTTCCAGCTTTCTCCTGTGTGTGGACATCTCCACCGTCTCTCCTTCCTGCTAGGGCTACAAACTCACATGCTCTTCGCTTTCCCCATCATGCTTCAGTCCTCATTAGGAAATCTCCAGTTTCATACAGTCCTTTCTTCGCTGTTCCAGGAGCAAAGCTGGGTACCTCCCTTGCCTAATCTCTGGTCTCGCTTCCCAGCCTGTCAATTCTTCTCCGCTCAAATTGTCTCCAACACCTTTACGAACAATCTCTTTCTTCCTCCTCCACCTTGTCCCATCAAATCCAAAGTTTTCCTCTTCATCTCTGAGTTCCTTTCCCCCCCAGTAAGACTTAAAGCTCATTTCATCCAGTTTCCCTCATTTTTATTAGACTTTCTTGGTGTAGCTCAATTTCCCATCAGAAAAAGGGAACAGCTTTTAACATGTTGGCAAAGAGTCATCCATTTTAATGGCCTCAAGTTGCATCAGGGGAGGTTCAGATTGGATATTGGGAAAAATTTCTTTACTGAAAGAGTGGTCAGGCATTGGAACAGGCTGCCCAGGGAGGTGGTGGGATCACCATCCCTGGAGGGGTTCAAAAAGCGTGTAGATGTGGCACTTCAGGACATGGTTTAGCAGGCAAGGTAGTGATGGGTTGACGGTTGGACTTGATCTTAAAGGTCTTTTCTCATGAATACTTTACATCTACTAACACTCTTGTACACTTATTCTGTACAAGCTCCTCTAAGCCCGTTTCAACATTTGGTCTTCTACACTCTTACCTTCTGCCCATGCCATCTTCTGTAAGCACTACAAGTTGAGACCCTGAACACATCTTGCACATATCTACGGACCTGTCTGTACCACCACCAACCAGACTGTCCCATACAGGTAACACTACTTCAGCGATGCTTTCAAGTAGTCCCAGAAGCATGAGAGTCCAGCCTTGTTTTTAACATTGCTGAATCTACAGGTTATTTTTGTGAAGGGACTTGCTGGAAAAGCTGCAACCCTCAAAACTAGCCAAATGGAGACTGTCACTCTTACAGACTAGAGATTTGTTAGATTTGTGAAAACACACAGAATCAACTCCACTGGTTCACAAACTACGCTGGCACCATTAATAACTGTTTCTGAATGGACATGCAGACCACTAAAGTTAAAGAAACAGCCATTAAAATACAAGTAGACTAAATAAAGATTTCTTTTTGACCAAAATATCACGTTTTTGCTGAAGATATATGATTTTCTATGACCTTTTTCTTCTCTTTTGGCATCATGAACGGTGTTTTTTTTTTAAAAAAAACATAAAAGTTAGCACATCTTGTGTGCACCGTCTGCTCTAATGAAGTGAGCCCACATTTGCCAGCACACAGCAAAAATAGGGAGCTTTGTTATTCACGTACTCTCTGCAAGTGGCAACTTGCAGGCTTCGAGGACTGCTCTTGTCAGACAGAAGCCGCAACAAATGTTCAGCCACCTCTTTCTCTCCCAGCTCTCAATTACAGCTGGATTCTTCGAGCATTACGTGTGGCTTCTTGCGTTCCAAAGCTTCTGAACTACTGGCGTTGCAAGAAACAAAAGTTCTGCCCACAGACACTTTCTTGCTCCCTCTGATTTCATGCTGCAGCCAAAAAAGCAAGGAATGGAGGCAAGATTCCACTCGTTTTGCCATACAGACTGGCCAGCATATACAGCATCCCCACGGTCACAAGTCAGCCGAGCAGGCTCCCCATCTCCTGCCCCAGCACACAGACCCAGTCTATTCTTTTCTCCTCATTCCACAAAGGTGAACTTTCAGAA
This sequence comes from Opisthocomus hoazin, assembly GCF_030867145.1. Taxonomy (NCBI): domain Eukaryota; kingdom Metazoa; phylum Chordata; class Aves; order Opisthocomiformes; family Opisthocomidae; genus Opisthocomus; species Opisthocomus hoazin. The sequence goes on along the minus strand of NC_134422.1, from coordinate 4,807,672 downwards.
GGACCTACTCAGCGAAATATTTTATCACATAGGCTTAGGAGTACGAAAAGCCAGCATAAGCAAAGTTATGGTTCTCCACCAGCTTTCTACTGGGTAGTTACCATCATACTATTTAAATTCACAACTTTTATGCTATTTCACAACGAGCATACTCTCTAACGGGAAGAAATAGATGTGCTATTGGTTACTATTTGTTTCCATTTTGGGAGGACTCTCGCTGAAGTTCTCTCCATTTCTGCATGCCTAACAAAGGTCAACAGTTCTTTTATTTAACCTCTGCAAGCAAAAAAAGTTGTGTTCTTTCCTTTCCAATATCCCCTAAGGTTACCTGTTCACTTGCGCTCAGCTGGTGACAGAAGGAATATCTGAAATCCTTCGCACACTTCAGATATGCAGCACAAATCAGTAAGTTGCAATATGAGAGGCCTCTCACAGCACATTAGTCTCACCCTCCGCTACAGTCATTTACTTCTTGCTTGATTTCCAATGATTTGGATTTTCCTTTTTTTTTTTCATTTTAGTGAATTTTTATCTCCCAAGCCACGAATGATGTGAGACTTGCTGACCACGGAAACCACCACTAATGAGCAAACCCCCTCCAAGGCTTAAAAACAGGCTGGGACCCACAGAGGAGCGGCTTCAGTGAGAGACCCCTACTCTTTTCTTTTTTCTCTTTAGATGTTATTAACCTTATCTTCTTGCCCCAAATAGCTTCTTATGCTGAGACAACAAAAAATAAAATTGCTTCTGAAACTCTCTAACCATTCATTGCTAATTCTTTATTATATAAATGTTTTGCCTCCATAATAAACGCTTTGCAAGGACTATAACAAATTACCCTCTCTGCAGCATGTGAAAATCCAGAGCGAGATGTGGTTCTGCCCCTCCAAAGCCCGGCACCAGGCAACGTCAGACCAAAGCGCGAGCACAAGCTTCTCTGGCATCAGAGAAACACCGGGAACATCAGACGCCGAAACGCATGTAGGTGTATCAGCAGTCCTACCATCCATCTGTCAGAAACCTTCGATGTTCCTGCACATCACCCACTGGCAGAGCTGTCTGCCAAGCAAAAATATTATGAAATGTTCATTATACACTCAAATCTCCCCTCTTTCCCAAGGAGGAAATGGAAAAAACTGTCCCTCCGCACGCACACACTCAGATTCGTTACCAAGAAACAGCAAAAGGCTCTCAAAGTCACCCAGAAAGAAAACCTACCAAGAGACCAGGACTGTGAATTCAGATATATTTTAGCAAACTTTACTTATCAGAGGATACAGTGACTTTTAGTTCACATATCTCTCATTTTTTAAGGTACGTTAAAGACCAAGTTTACAATTAACTGAACAGACAGCGTACAAAAGGCTTTTAGAACTACACCATATGGTCGAGGGAAAGGAACAATCTGGACTATCCACATTTCAATCTGCAGGCTTGTCCACCTCTATAACACATTGTATTGCTGTAATAAAATATTAAGATAGAAATGTGAAAGTGAAAATAATCTATCATTTGCACTACCAGGGAACAAGGCATCCTACAGTCTAGTGCGCTTAATAAATATTTTAAGTTTTATGATTTTGGCATGCTGAATCAGATATAGTCAATAAAATTCCCAATTCATTTAAAACAGTATTTCCAGAAGGATATGGGTGGGTATTCAACTTACGCTTCAGGGAAATAAAAAATACCAGTTTACATGGGTATACTGGCAGCAGTTTATGTAACAGATGACACATTCTTGGAAATCAAATAAAAGCAGAAAGAAAATACCCATTGTTGCTTAGTGAAGGACTAATCACATGATCACAGCTGGAACCAGTGTAAATCATTCATTAATAAAATTCTGTTATAGTAGTCACTTTTTTCTGCTTTTCAAATGCCAATAAAAAAAAAAAAAAAACCTCTTTCAATTCTTCGCAGAAAGGATACATTTGTAAGTATTCCACAGTAACTATTAAACTTACTAAATCTTTGCAGAAAAAAATGCCTACAATTGAGGCATTGTTGGCGCTGAGGAAAATATAAATACTTCCATATTTTACACATAATCCCAGAACATAGTCCAGGAAGATACCTGCTACACTTGAAATTACTGGCCTGACTTCTGATGGCACAAAATCCCAATCTTGAGAAAAATCAGCTGAAGTCTTCTGTAGAGCACATTTTATAACATGAAAGAATATAAATGACAGCTTTATGACTCATATCCCTTAATGTAAACTAGAAAGCTGCGCTAGGTTAAATACAGACACTACAGAAGATGATCATGTAATACTCAAGGATTCCATAATTACACTCCGTGTTGGATATCGGTATCAGAGGCTCACGGCCAGCCCTGCTTTGAGCAGGAGGTTGGACTAGATGGCCTCCAACCGTCCCTTCCAACCTGAATTATCCTATGATCCCACATTCTTTCACAATACAGAGTTCTCCCTTCTTGACTTGTGACCTTTGTTTCCCCTTTCACTTTGGGAAAAAAAACCAACAAGTATTGCAAGTTTTGTGTTCCATTGCCTCCAACAGCAGGGAAAAAAACTCCTACAAGTTTAGATGACTTTGCAGATAGCGAGTTATTAAATCTCAAAAGTCAGATCATCCTCACAATTACTCTGAAAGCAACCTCCTGCTGTATCAGTGCCGGTATGTTCATTGTTCTAGTCACGGTATTACAGGATAAGAGTTCTTATCATTTCAGAGAAACTACTGAGAACAGCAAATATAAACGATACCATTTGATGCTTTAGACTGCAACAACATAAAAGTAAATGGGATAGGTCTTTCTCCAGTCCAAAAGAAAAATCAAAATCACACCATTCCTCATCATTCAGTGCAAACTCTGCAAGAACACAGCATTCAAAACTGTCAAGAATTCCTTTAATCGAATGGTTTCTTTACATTTGAAAGCTAAAAATACACGATCTCCCTCGTTCTGTGCCTACTACGCAGTCTGAGCAAAGAATTGCAGCACCCTGGCTTGATAAGACATCTGGGTTTTATTGTCGAGCCTGCTGAGGACTTCTCCAACCTCCGCCAGGCCACGGCCCCTTGAAATCCGGCTGCGTCAGCCCCGCACGGCCAGCGGGAAGGCTCCAGCGCAAAGCTCCGCACGTGCTCACGTCTGCGCGTGGTCAAAGGCTCAGTCGCTCCGCTCTTCAGCTTACTGCAGTTATTCCTACCTCACTGCGACATCCTCAGATATACCTTACACGAAACTGGTTAATATAAAAGAGAAAACCCCAGTTTTCTAGTAATTAACTTCAAGCAGCATGAAATGACAGTTCAAAGCGCCGTCGCTGCTAACAGCAGTACTTACTTACTGGAGGAAACCCCTACCTAAGAAAACTAGAGCATACCAAGGGAGTGTAACCATTTTGTCAAATTCAGAAACCAGAAAGACCCCCAGATTTCCTGCTAGCTCCTATCTGGGCGATTATCTGTGCACTCCGTCGGAGCGGGTACAGTCTGCAGGCAGGCGTGTGAAGCGAGGATGTAAGTGCTAAAGAAAATCTGTGCCTGAAGAAAAGCAGTGGCAGAAAGCACCAGCTCTCACACATGTCCAGCCCACGATGCAGACAGGCAGCTTCTATATACCATTTTCTGCTCTTCCTCTCTTACAAACAATAAATATACTGCCTTTTTTCTTTTTCTTTTTTTTCTTTTTGGTAACAGAACAATACAGTAAAGTAGATCACGACTGGCCAGGACACACAGGTAACTTTACTTCACGTTGTTTGTTGATGTGTTTCCACTCCAACAAATTTTTTTTTTTTTGTCTCAAATAAAAGCTGTTGAGGAGTCTACCTGACCAGCTTCCGAGTTTTAAAGAACTTTTGCAGAAGAATTATACAGTGTAGTTCTCCATCTGATCAAAGGAGGTTGCCCTGATGCCCAGAAGAGCGGCACCCCACCACCCTGAAGCCTGCCAAGACACCCTGCTTTTCAGAAGCCTGTCCAAAGGGCTTGGAACCACAATGACAACAGGATTGGGAAGACTCCTCCGTATGCTTCCCACTAAATATTTGATTTTCTTCTTCACTCGTCTGCTTCCAGATGAAAGGTGAAGAAAATAAAAAGTTACAAATTTTTGGGGAAAAAGGGACATCACTATCACAGAACCACAGGATGGTAGGGGTTGGAAGGGACCTCTGTGGGTCACCCAGCCCAACCCCCTGCCGAAGCAGGGTCACCCAGAGCAGGCTGCACAGGACCACGTTCAGGTGGGTCTGGAATATCTCCAGAGAAGGAGACTCCACAACCTCCCTGGGCAGCCTGTTCCTGTGCTCCATCACCTTCAGAGGGAAGAAGTTCTTCCTCATGTTCAGCTGGAGCTTCCTCTGCTTCAGTTTGTGCCCGTTGCCCCTTGTCCTGTCGCTGGGCACCACTGAAAAGAGTCTGGCCCCATCCTCCTGACACCCACCCTGCAGATATTTGTAAGTATATATTAGGTCCCCTCTCAGCCTTCTCTTCTTCAGGCTGAACAAGCCCAGCTCCCTCAGCCTTTCCTCGTAGGAGAGATGCTCCAGTCCCCTCACCATCCTCGTAGCCCTCCGCTGGACTCTCTCCTCCAGTAGCTCCTCATCTTTCAGGCACATATCCCCCCACCACGCTTCACCTGCCCACACACTATAACCTCCTTGGACCTGTATCACATACACCTGATGGGTATTAGATTTTTTTAATCTGCTGCTAACAACTTACAAAGTGTCTTGTTTCTTCTGACACTGCTATCACCAGAAGAACCCTGACTAAATGGTTTTAATGGTTTGCACGCCTAATGGCCATTCCCCGGCAGCTCCCCGAGGTCACCGCTCAGGCCACCCGAGCAGCGGTGGCTTTGGCTGTGGCCGTACCTTCGCCAAGGGACACCACCAGCACCAGAACTGGATCCTCACACTTATCTCCTCACAGGTTGGATGGGCGCACAGCCACCACCGGGAAAGGCAAACAGCATAAAAATCATAATCATAAGAATCAAAATTCTGAAAACAGACATCTATGAATGATCCTTCCTCACTGGAAACCCCATACCAAGTGCTAGGTAGTTCTTTCAAGCAAAGCGTGACAGAGTAAAAAAAAAAGCAGTATTTAGTTTAACTAGGAGACAAATATGACAGGTATAAGCTAATGTTAATGCCACGAAAGCGAAGAGTTATCTTTACTAATCCCCCTCAATGAAAACAACAGGACAGAATTAAAAATGACAAATTGAAGAGGAGGGAGCTCATTTTGGGGAGGCAGGACAAGGAGAGACAAGGCGGCACACGCGGAAGGCTGCTGCCGCCTCACCTCCGGAGCTGCAATTTATTTCCATTTGCTCTATTTAAATCACTCTCTCATGTAGACAAGCATCAGGATTACTAACGCCAGTGGATATTACCCGAGCGCGCACAAGAAACACAGATTCAGGCACTTAAAGCCTAAATCAGCCCAGAAGTTTAAAGTCAGCAGTCGTCTAAAGTGTCTCTACCCAAAGGTAACAAGCAAGTTAATTTAGTTTAGAACATCAAGGCACAGAAGTCCTCACCACAGTTACGTAAATGATGATAAAGTTATTCATAGAAAAGTTTCCAAAACACGTTGTTCCTCTGCAGCAGCAAAGAAGCCACCGCAGAAAGAACGCTGCTGCTGGAGGAGAGCGGGGAAAGGATAAAGCAGCACCAAGAGGGAATTTCTGACTGAGGCGAGGAGCTGATGACTGTTGTGGACAGTAACAGAATAAAGAGGGGATGGGCTTAACCCAATAGCTATTTTACAACCTAAATTTGATTAAACTGGTATTCTATTTTGTAATTGTACATTAAAAAATGTGGCCCGCATTAGGCAGCAAATAGCTTTTGAGCAAACATTTTGTTTTCTTCAGCAAGACCAATCTTCAACACCAACTGCAGGCACCAAAGCAGTCTGTCACGCAAATGCTTTCAGAGGTTCCCCCCCCTCCAATTTCACTCCAAACATGCAGACTTGGATGCCTACGACTTGCACATAGACCTGAATTATGGCATACAAATCCATTTATTAAAAGCTAAGCCCTCGCATGGTCTGCAGATGAAGTTTAAGCGAAAGGAGCTGCTCTGTCAACAGGACCAGCGAGCACCTACTCCAAGGGTCAAACCCCAGGGGCTGGGACTGGGGGGGGCCTGAAATTCAAGTCCTGATTCTCACGTTTTGAAGGTGAGACGCTGCCGCTCTCCCCTTCCCCACCCCGGCCGGCAGCTCGGCGATTTCTTTGAAAAACCAAAACCAAGCGGCAAGCTGGCGTGCCGGCTACGGGCGGGTGCTCTCGAAGCGCTCACAGCGTCGGTTCTCATCTTCCGAGACAGAAATTCATGTGATCCCGTAACAGCTATTTATTTCACACCAAACCAGATCTCTCCCTAAAGCCTACCAATACAGCCTGCAGGCATATTTCTTAAATAAAAGTACCGAATCCTTGTACACTTCAGATTTGCATAGCAAAGGGATGAATCGGCTATCGCAGCAGTAGTAACACTGTGCAGCAACTGCTCACCTCTTGCAGAAGAAAAAAAAAAAGGTCTCTGTTTCTGGGGTTTGGGTGGGACTCCACACCAAGCGCATTTCTTCACACGTCACCGCGGTGAAATATCATTTTCTTACAGACCTGCGATAAGCACGGCTGCCGCTCAGCTATTGAACGCATCCGCTCTGCTCGTGCAATCCACATTTCGCACGTGCAAAGCACAGCAGCTCTTTACTTGTAGATTTTATTTATTTCTGCTTAAAGGTTAACGAGATTGCATGCCACCAATTCAGCTACATTAGATTAGTACAACAGTTATTTTGTTGGAAGATTTCAGATCCTTTCCTGTGTTCTCTTTGTAGTAAACAGGAGTATTTCTGCCTACAGGGACACTTCAGTTTTCACAAATCATGCAAATAATGGGATTTCCTACATTAAATGATATATCAATACATCTTTAAAAAAAAAAAAAAAAAGAAAAAGAAATACAAGGTGTTACACATCAGGACTGCACTTCACAGACTTAAATCAGTCTGTTGCCCTGGCTGTGTATGTGTTCAGAACGTAATTACTTAGTTAAACTGAGAATAAAGGTCCCAAAAAATTAAGATGTGAATTCTGCGTATTTGTTCCGAGCAGAAGAATAACTTTACCCAAAGAACCAGACACTAGAAACAGGTAAGCAGCAGAGGAAAGTCCAGCAAGAAAGCTCTTGCTCACACGCGAATTCAAGAAATATTTAAGGTGAAATTAACTCTTCTTGCACTGCTGGATCACAATTAAAGCTTTTCAAAAACTACCAGAGGAGGAGGGTTACTGAACAGCTCTGATGGTGGCTATCGACGCATGATATGATATCTCCCATGATCTAAAACAATTCTTATCTGCTCCACAGCGGAACATGAGCTAAATGCCAGTTGGCTTCGAATAGTACAAGAAAAGGCTGTTTTCCAGAAAGGCACACGGCGGACGTGGGCCTCTTGGCAATCAAAGTGCTCAAGGCTTTGACGACGGGAGCTATATTTTAAAAATGACACCAGGCCTGCTCCTGCCAGCCTCCCTCAAGCAAAGATACTCACGTGGGAGCTCTCAGGACCAAGCACACGCAGAACACTGTATATTCTTATACTATATATAAACACACGATGGATTTACACGTTCAAAATTTGACGCAGCTTCACAGTGACTCCCTACACGCAGCCGCCAGCACCGTCCCATGCAAGCGATGGCGCGAGGTAATCGCCCCAACGACGCGGTGACAACGAACGCCATTACACCAACATAGCATTAGCTGTATTTGTACTGGGGACAGTCCTGCCACAGTTCTTAAAGACCTGTCCCGTTGCTCAGGAATGAACCGTATCTCCTCGGCCCTGTAACAGCATAATTAGTCATTTTGACATTTTTGCCTTCCGTGGTGACTAACAAACCCCTCTCACACTATAATTCAGCAGTGATAGCTCAGATTTAAATTATATGGTTCGGGTAATATATACTCACAAGATCTCATTTTTTCCCCGATATCTTATTTTAATTAATTGGAATGAACGAAAAGAACTGTGTTACGTGTTTCCTCCCACCCCCAAATGGAAGTTTGGGTTTTTTGCTAAGCACAAAACAAACTTGATAACTCACAGCAAGATTTCATGTTAACATCTTCCAGTTAGGAAAAGAAGTTTTACCCCCTTTCCCCCATATTCAGCTAATACAAGGTCACCCTCCGGTTCACCACGTCCCCACAGGTCAGCAAGCCTTTGACACGGAGGGGCTCTGCACAGACCCACTTTTTACTGTATTTTTTTTACCATATTTACAGGCACATGCAATAAAACACCAAGACTTTCACAATATCAAAACAGCTCAACTGTCAGGAGTCTACATGAACAGAACACCTGCGCTCTAAAACTTAGTATACACTAACCAAAAATAAATCTATATACTCTATATACATCTATATACTAGCTTGTGTAACCTCGCAATTATTACTTAAATTTCTTTGAATCATTGTTTTGCTTAAATTATTATTTAAATCCCATAGTTCTTACAGGCACGGTTTTAGGAAGCGCTACACCGGTGCCTGCTGTACCAGACTGCCGAAAAAAGTCAATTCTAGTCAAATATTTTCTTTTGACTGATGTGCAAAAGGCCTGACCCGAATGGGTACAAACTCATTAGCCAAGCGGGTATCCACAGGCTGCGGGGAACTTCGCACTCCGCAAGCTACCGAACAGCAGACACTCGATGACTTTTAATGACCATCATCCCATCAGCGCGACAAACGACCGAACCGCGTTCGGCCACCGAAGTATGACGATACTTTCAGAGATGTTCTTGCTGTTTATTATTAATGCTGAAGTGGAAGTTTGCACTTAAAACATTTTGAAGAACTGCCCTTACTTTTGTGTCGAAATCACTGCAGGTACGAGTACGGCACGCACATCCCTTCGGACTAAACGCCCTCATCAAAACATCTTCTAGGTACGTTAGCAACGGAACGGCCATAATCAACCCCAGCAGCCTGGAGCTCGAGTTGGTACCGCAGTCATCTCTGCAATTCATAAACATCAACACTTGGGACAGTTTGCCTGGGAATACAAGCAACTAATTATTATCTTTTGCTTAAGGGCACGCACGGTGTGCTCTACAGGTTATCGCCACTGCTTTTTGCCTAATGTATTGCCTCTTGAAGTCCTTCAATATAACAACTTGCTGACCTACTCCAAAGCATCTCTAGTGTTACCAGGCTGCTTTATATTCAAAGAAAACACCCTGGAACCTCTGAAGGATTCTGCTAGGAAAGAAGCAGAACTTCCCAAACTGCGTGTGACCTGCAAACAGTAATATCATACTGTTCATGGAGAGACAAATTAACTTGTCACTTAGCACAGAGACAGCTGTTTGACAAGAACATTCAAGCTTTATAAACCAAAAAAACACGTAAGTTGGTATCTTTTTATGGAAACTACCTGATTTTGCAATATTATCAGAACTTGTACCTTAATGATCAACTTAAAAACAAAACTAACCTACAGTTAATCAGCTATGTCTTTTTGCATTGTTGTCATTAAGAAAAGCAGATCTGTTGGGGCAGAGCGGGGGAACGCTGGAGGACACAGAGCTGCCTGGTATTTTCCCTACAAAAATTCCCGAGTACTGAAGTGCACAGAATGCATTGTAGTTAAAACTATAATAGTAAATATTTCTGTTGGCTGTTTGACGAGGAATAGTTTTGCTCTGATGTATGACTAAAATCCTGAACTGAAGTACTGAATACAGATTATTTCTACTAACCATCAAACCTACGTGGAAAAGGGAGAAAGTACGACGCGGTGATTTCAGGGAGCTGCTGGCTTCTCTGCACAGTGTTCCCCAAGAACGGCTCCAGTGGCTGAAGCATCTCCTCGGGCCACCTTGCTCTCGCTGCTGCTTCTGTGTTATTCTTCTATAGCTGCAAAATCCCTAGATGCCAGAAGTCAATCTAAAGTGAACTTCATATTGACAGAACAGCCTGCAGAAGACCCAACCTTGGCAGAGAGTCTGAGCCAACAACTTCAGGCTCCTTCACCCCTAAACATCACAGAGGTTCCAAAACCTTTAGAAAAAATTAAAACTAAAACTTGCAAAAAACAAGCTGTCAGGGCTACAGCCAGCAAAAGACTCTGCTAGAAATAAAGGTTACCATTAGCCTGTAGAGTGAATTTTAAAGCAAGCAAAGTATAATTACTCAAACCAGAAGACACTTCAGGTCAATTACCTAACTATGATAGGAGAAAAAAAAAAGAAGCTTAGTGACCACCAAAAGTCAACCAACCATGAAGCAAGCAAGGAAAAAACTGCCCCTACGACAAGACTGGGGAGAGAACACCAGCCACCAGCACAACCAGCACAGCTCCCAGGGTCGGTCTGCATATCGCCTCCAAATTCTTTCATCCCACTTTTTGAACTAGCTGACATCATGTTTTAAGGTACATTAGCCATCAATTTTGGAGAATCTCGGTCCTGACTTTAGTTCACAAAATGCTTACGCTGCATCTTTTCCCGAAATTTAGCAATTCCAAGAGATGCCAAGAATCCCGTTCGGATTCCTGTTAAAATGATCAAGGCTGGGTTCAGTGACACTCTGGGTGATACTCTGGGTTCTTACCATTTTACTTTAAAGCATAATTTGGCCCATTAAGCCTAACTCGGTGTTTTCCGCCCTGAGTTGTAAACATTACTTTCATTTCTTCATGTAAGTGATTGGTATGATTGGTACGGAGCAGTTTCAATATTACAAATAATGAGGCAGCACAAATTCTAGCAAATGGAAACTTCCTGAGCAAAACTAACAGCCTCTTCAAACGCTATTCGTAATGTTTTGTTATTAACTATTTCCTCACTAAATGAGTTTTCTTTTTTAATTTAGATTTACAGATATACCAGGCTGCTAAATAAAACAGCAATTCAAAGACTGAAGACATTTTACACATGGTTTACAGCTAATGAATTTCGAAAGTTGAAAGAAAACATTGCAAAGAAGTTGGCTAAAAGCAGTAGTGAGATCCCGCAAATAGATTCAACTCTTCAAACGAAAAATCAGTCACTGCATGCAGCTTTAAAGCCTGTCTTTCAAGTCAGGACTAAACTAAACCTTTATTTCGTGAAATGACACTAAATAAAAAACAGTACTAAAAGGCGCAAGTGTAAAAACAATACTTCTCATCCCCAAAATACCCTTCTTTTTGGTACAAGCAGCTCTGCAGGTTCCAACAGCACTGCCTGCATGAGTGGGTTGGGGTCCTGCTCATTTAAGTGGTGTTTCCGTCACTTGACTCTGTGTGCTTGTAGGAAGCTGAAGAGCACAGCTCCATCTTCGCCATGGGAAGGTCTTTGTGAATGACAGCAATGTCAGACAGATGAGCAGCTCCCATTTCACTTCTTGGCAGTCCCATCTACGAAGTGATGCGCCAGACTACGCCCAAGCGCTGCTGCTCAGGCTGCGGCGCAGTAAGGCTTTCGTGTGCTGTTCTCTCCGATGCCTTAATGAAATTTTTCTGTTTATTACTTGATGCAACATGAAGCCTAGAAACAAAATATCCTCTTAATTCATGGACTGATAACCACTGGTAGACTACTTACATGGAGATGCTTAGCTGTTTACAACCATTGCAGAAATCCAACTATTAGGATTTCCCTCCATTCCTAAAACATCTAGGGCTTCAGATTTCTTCCAAAGTATCAAAGACCTAATAATGCAGGCTCTTAGAAAGAGCCCAAAATGGATGCCTGAATTCAAAGTGAACATACATCAATAAAAACAGCACGTATCATTAAAACTCACTGGCAGCTAACATGTAGGGTCCTTTCAACCACCACGAGCAAGCTCGAAGTGTAGTGAGCAGCAGCGTCAGCGCTAGCTCAACCTAGCTAGCAGAGATAAAACACCAAAGTCAGAAGGAAGCTTTAGCAACCAAGATAAACATTTTCCAAGAACGAACGGTGTGCAATTACATTGCTGCCATATGCAAATCCGGTGCTGCCGCATCTGCACCGCTGCTGGTCCCCAGAACACCCAGACCGACCCGGCATAGGTACGTCTAGCGTATCTTTAAACCAACACACCTTCCGTTTCGTGTCTGAAGACCCATCCTTTGATTTGCTGAAACGTGAATATAAAAAAACCAGAAATCCTTACAAAGAAATGATAATAGCCAGCTGCTTTGATACCTGTGGCAACATGACTAAAAACAAGCAATTCAAAGAAACAACTAGTTCAGTTTAAAGTTAAGAAGCTACGAGCTTTGTTTTTTGCAGTCTTTAACTTCTCTGCAAGGCTCTTTCATCCAATTTTGTAAAGAAGCGTAAGTAGCCATTCTAAACTGATTATTACAACTTCAGCATGAGTGACACTTGACTGAAACAGTAAAAGGACATCAGTCTCCTTTGTTTTCATTTTCAAAGAAGGAACACGAAAATACTCATCTCCCTCCATGCTGCTCTTCTATTCAAAAAAGAAAATTAAAGATTGTGGTTTAGGCCCACGGTCTTGGACTCCGCACTCCCTCCACAGTGACTAAATACACAGAAATACTTAATCTGGTAGCTTAAGTAAAATTCCTCAGCAGTCTGGACAAAGTAAGTTGAACATGAAGTCCTTTTTGACTAAAATGAGGTCGTATTCCTGTACACAGGATGCCTGCAGGATTTGGTCCAAGTCACCTGTAGTCTATATTCTTCCAATGCATTAGAAGTTACCAAAATACCATATGGCTCTTCTTTCCCGCAGCAATTCAAGAAATTAAAGGATGCAGGCATTCGCTCAATTTTTTTTTTCTTTTTCTTTCCGAAATTTATGTTTGGATCCCAGCAATTCATCCTATGCCATGAAGTGTTTATGGTTTCGACTTGCACAGAGAATCCAGCAGCCTTCAGAGATCGAAGGGCCATTCTTACTGTCAAAGCTGTAAGCTGCACAGTAACAACTTCATTTTCATTAGTTTTACAAAAGATACAGAAATACATAACTCTTAGCTGCCAATAGCCTTGCAGAATAAAAGCATGCAACACCAACCACTAAGTTTTTTACTGACCACAAAACACACAACTAGCTTTTGCCAAATGCTTTCAGACCTGTACAGTCACTTCTGCACTTCTAAGGCTATAATTAAATTGCAAAAAAAAAATTGTAACGACACAAAATGCAGCTTGTCAGCATAAAAAGTTTAAAAGCAGCTTTATCTTCTTTCAGCACAGAAGATAAAAAGCGTATTTTAAGTCATTATTTCCTCTTTAGGCTTCCCTCCTAGGTGCAGGGAGGGGTTTTAGTTTCCATTCTAAGCCAAGATGAACCAGTTGGCCTAGCAAGCTCGTTCAAAGCTGTCACACTGCAAATCCAGGTTTAATTTCAAAAGTTTTACACCCCAGATAAGTCAGGATCAAGAGTTCCACACAGGCTGCATATGTCCACCCTCAAGAACGACGCCACTTCAGTTTTCCACGCTCATCATTTAAAAGACATTGATGAGTTATTCAGCGATTCGTGTAAGTACGTGGTATCTGGAAAGCTACCTAGAGAATCCTTCGACCTCATTAATACCAGGGTATTTGCTGTGAGAAAGCAAGCCACTGCTGTAAGCTGTAGGCTTTCATATTCAGCTGCTGCTCCGTGAACAGAAGAGCAAAACAAGCCTCCCCCGATCTCCGCGAGAATATTGCTTCCTACAGATCTGCGCCCTTATCTGTTACAGGGTCTCCATGCCAGTACAAGTTAAATAGTCCTTAAGTGAAGGGATGTGTGTGTATATACAGACAAAAATAGATATCTAAGTCCATATTTGGAATACACTGAGCCCATCCTAAGTGATATTTTTAAATTATTTGTAACTCTGCCTCTACACACATCTACGACATGCTTATAAGTGCCCTGCTATATGAACATGTTATTGATGAAAAATTAAAAACCGAAACCAACAAACACAAATAAACAACAAAAAAAACTACAAAGCAAGATCAAATATTGATATGTTAAGATTTACTTCTGCAAAAGCTGTTCTGGCTACACCGGGGTCCTACCAAGCACGCTGGCTCAGACGAACTGGCAGCTCGCTTGCAGGCTCCAGCCAGCACCCATGCAGCTGCCGTTTCCTAGCAAACATCTGAGTAACTACCCCTGGTTTGTCTCATTAAAAGAAAAAAAAAAAAAGATACTGTTACAAGTATGCTGAAATGGTGAGCTAATCAGATGACATACTGGAAATTACCTGAAAATAATTATTAACTGTTTACCAGAATCCTGTGAAATTTCCAGTAGATAATATTCAAATTCAAGTTGTCAGGAAAAACAGAAAAAAGAACGTGTCAGCCTATGTATAAACATATATGAGTACATACAATGCACCAATTCTAGTTCTACCCTTGCCTTTTCTTCTGCAGCCCATGCTGCACCCCCCCGCCAACACGCAGCCCTCTTCCCCCACACCTCAGCCACCTCCAGAGCGCCGTGACCTCTGCTACGCACGCTTGCGACCCGCGCTTCGCAGGCGCTGGTCAAGTCCTTTCTAAAGCTGATGCGAATTACAGGTATGCAGATGGAAGTGCCAGAGGGGTTCTGCTTTCAGTCTCTGAAGCGCCTTCGCAGCAGTAACCACACGATTCAGAGCTGTCTGTACTCCTTGCTGCTGCCACTCGAACACAGGATATCGTCTTGCTTTGCACGAAGACATATCCCTCAGATCTTAAAGGGCTACATTTTCATAATTCAGGAAAAAAAAGCAGCTTCTAGCAATAACGCCCTAAAAGAACCGTGGAAGACTGGGGAATTGTCCCTGGTTTTAAATTAAGCTTTATCATTTGTAAGCCTCCAATAACTTCAAAATTTCTTACTTCATCAGCTAGGCCTCCATTAGGCTTTTATTTTTGAGAAGTGTCCTTGTTAAAAATGCAATGCATTCAACTTAAAACACAGTTCCTGTCCTTCGTGAAAAAGACAAATGACCACACAAGACAAACATACCAAGTCAGAAGGAACTGCCTTCACACAATGAAAAAAAGCATCGGATACAGGGCACAGACACACCCCACAACCCAGCTGGTAATGTGCACTCCAGCTTCATCCCACCACTTTTCCAGAGGGGACGGGGACAAGCTCAGAAGGTGCGGTGGGAAAGGCTCGCATAGGGGAGAGGTAGTTGGGAGAAGTCCACAGGAGACACCAGTCCTTGGAGGCACTCGTCCTTCTCGATCTGAGGAGCCAAAAACACAACTGTCACCTTTAATTCTGCAACCTGCACGCTGTCATATGGAACAACACTGGCATTCCAAAGCCTACAGGTGGAAATCACTAACATTTATTAACATAATTAACTGCACACTGAAGCTTGAAACAAGTTACAGATGGACAGGTTGTGCTCACCCACCCAGCATACGCCTGACACAAATAAATGAGAAACTGGAAGTTGGTCACTGGCGAGAGCAGCACTGGTGATCTCCATCTCATCTCCCACCAGTGGTCTCCATCCCACCTCCACTCACCCCAATAAACGCCCGTCTGCCCTCGGACTCGCTATTGCTCTGCACATGTGAGTCGTATTCCAGAGCACATCCCTCCCCTACACCATATGAAGTCAAGCATGGCAGAAGTATTTTAGAAAAAAATAACTACGTAACTTGGAGCCGTGTTTTCAAAAGGAGAGAGTCCAGCGGAGGGCTACAAGAATGATGAGGGGACTGGAACATCTCCCCTACGAGGAGAGGCTGAGGGAGCTGGGCTTGTTCAGCCTGTGGAAGAGCAGACTGAGAGGGAACCTTAGAAATGCTTATAAGTATCTGAAGGGTGGGTGTCAGGAGGATGGGGCCAAGCTCTTTTCAGTGGTGCCCAGGGACAGGGCAAGGGGCAATGGGCACAAACTGAGGCACAGGAAGTTCCAGCTGAACATGAGGAAGAACTTCTTCCCTCTGAGGGTGACGGAGCCCTGGCACAGGCTGCCCAGGGAGGCTGTGGAGTCTCCTTCTCCGGAGATATTCAAGACCTGCCTGGACAAGGTCCTGTGCAGCCTACTGTAGGTGACCCTGCTTCGGCAGGAGGGTTGGACTAGATGACCCACAGAGGTCCCTTCCAACCCCGACCATTCTGTGTGATTTTGTGATTCTGTGAGAAGCTGAAAATTCACAAAGTTACAGTGAGACTTGGGTACCTAAATGTCTAAGTTGTTTCTGAAAACAGCAGTTCAGCAAAGGCTCTTCAAATCTTTCGAAAATCTTCTGCTGTATAATGTCAATCATAGTTCCGTCTTCGTGAGATACACAAATTTCACAGTTTATGGTCAAAAATACACAATGGGTAATACT
The DNA here is from genome assembly GCF_030867145.1 of Opisthocomus hoazin. NCBI lineage: Eukaryota > Metazoa > Chordata > Aves > Opisthocomiformes > Opisthocomidae > Opisthocomus > Opisthocomus hoazin. Next base: position 4,791,366 of record NC_134422.1, on the reverse strand, counting down.
TATGTGAAATAGCATTTCTTTTTTCCCCCTCCATCACATCATGTTCACTCACTCAGGGATCGTATCAAGGTGAGGGAGATGCTGTTCTTCCCACACGAGGCTGTTCCTCCCCAGCTCTGAGCAGCGGGTGTGCTACCTGTCCTCTCCCACTCACTGATAAATATCCAAAACAGACACTACTTTAGGTTTCCGTGACCTTCATCCCTGTCCAGCTCACCAGGCTACTCTGGGTTCTGCTCGTCTATGCAAGCAGCAGCCTGAGAGGCATTTTTTGAGTGTTCAAAGCCACCACTAAGAAAGCACCTTGGTGGCTGTAAGCAGTTTGTGGAAGAAAGGAAGGGTCTGGAGTTTGTTGTTCACTTCTACATTTATTTAATCAATTTGCAAAAAGGCAAGATTTAGAACACAGATTAATCATATATTAAATCATAACTTAGAAATACATAGTCATTGGCATTCGATTTCACATGAATAACTGAAAGTCATAGAATCATACAGTGACTAAGGTTGGAAAAGACCTCTAAGATCATTAAGTCCAACCGTCAACCCAACACCACCGTGCCTGCTAAACCATGTCCTGAAGTGCCACATCTACACGTTCTTTTAACCCCTCCAGGGATGGTGACTCCACCACCTCCCTGGGCAGCCTGTTCCAATGCCTGACCATTCCTTCAGTACAGAAATTTTTCCTAATATCCAATCTGAACCTCCCCTGATGCAACTTGAGGCCATTGCCTCTTGTCCTGTTGCTAGCTTCTTGGGAGAAGAGACCAACACCCTCCTCATTACAACCACTTTTCATGTAATTGTAGAGAACAATAAGGTGTCCCCTCAGCCTCCTCCTCTCCAGACTAAACAACCCCAGTCCCCTCCGACGCTCCTCATCAGACTTGTTCTCCAGACCCTCCACCAGCTTCTGCTATTTCCTGCAGTGAGGTATGATGCCTGTCTCCAACCCGTTCCCTCAGTCTCACGCGTGTCACCCGCCTGGAAGAGACGTGCCTACACGCCCAAGCTAGGGGCGTGATACCTTCTGCCACCACCACCGACAGTAATGCCACCTACAAATTGCAGACACTGCCGCACGCGAAAGCTTTTTTCCGGCGTTCCCACTGTTTTGTGATACTTCAGGAAAACACACTACTCAAGGAACAGGCTTTCCAAAACTCTACTTTGTCAAAAACTTTCTCTGATTTGGCTTTGCTATCTTGCTGGCTGCCACTGAAAACAACTGCATTAGGCAAGTCTTCTCTACACTACATTGAGAAGGACATATCGTTAACTGATTGCACCTCACAAAATTTTAAAACACAAAAAAGTTGTTCTTATATAGTTTACTTACTCCCTAAAGACTCCTGACTACTTATCTGATAGTTTTACAGTATTCCTTTTTTATTAGTATTACAGGCATTGAGTGAAGAATGATAGGGAGAAGTCCACATCTCTGCAGCAAAAAGCAGCTGAAAAACAGCTTCTCAACAAGACACTTTGTAGAATTTAAAAATAAAAATTCCCTCAAAAAACCTAGATGCTAAGAACAAAAATAACTACTGTACGCAAATGGCAAGACGAGGGAGGAAGAGAGCATCACAAGCATCAAACAAAACAAGCCAACAAAACCTTCATCAGAATAACAACTTCAGAAGTTCAAACGATCTCCACGCGACGGAGACCTCCGGATAACGCTCCTACGACACACAACTACTGCGCAACCACAGCTCCGACGCCTCAGAGGCGAACAGACAGATCAGTCGGGACACCAGCAGAAATCTGCGTCGATATAAGCAAGGCAATCTCAGAAATGCCTGAATTCTCTGCTGTCCCAAGAGCCACGCCGCAGCCCTTCCCGCGTTGCAGCTCCTAATGCTGACTTTTCATTACTTGGCCCCGTGTTTTAAATTTAAACACATAGGAGCTTAAAACCCTTCAGCTTGCTACTCTTCTGTCAAATTTAGGACTAGCTGACTGGCAAGTTCAGAAGTTACAGAAAAAAAGGGGGAACAAGACGGAATGGGACTTACATACACTGCACTGCACCGGCTTGTTTCCTTAAGCAAAGCAGGCTCGGAGCCGTTCTACGTGCGTCGAAGCACGAAGCCTTCCCTAAAGAGAGGCAATCCCCGCGGGTTTAAATGTATTAGACATCAGGGAAGGGGGATTCCTCCCTTAAAAACTGACCAATAAGGTCCTCTACATGTAAAGTTGACATTAAAAGCCACCACATTTTCATTTTGTTTATGACACACAAATAAATGCCTTTTACACTTCAAGAAACAACTAAATTTATTAATTCTCAGTATGAGGAAAACTGATTTTTCCCCACCAAAAGTATAAAATGCTGTCTCAATTCTCTGTTGACTACCACTAGTTTGAACAGTGGAATTACACAGTATTTTGATTGTTTGTCTGCTCCAACAAGCATCACACAGAGAGATAAGAAAAGCCGTTTAACTTGATCCATTAATGATCTTCTGGAAGGCAGCACCTCCACAGACAATGCAGAGCATCATCCCACAAAGTGCAGGGTGAGGACAAACTAACGAATCCGCTCCGGAACTGGCGATACCCTGCACGGACACACTGACCCACCAGGAGAGAGCACGCACCGCACCAGCAGGGAGCCCAGGACCCCGACTCTACGTTGAATTACTGGCCACGAGCCACCTAACCCCTGCACCTTGTGTTTCCTGCCTGTCCCGTGTGGAACTACGCACCTTCCCTTTTTTCATCTAAGAAACACATCATATTTATCAGAAGTTTTGTTACCTGCATGCAAAACCGGGAGCAGTGAAATACCAGGCTGTGCTGCTTTAGATGTCTTCAAAGCAGTTTGGGAACCTTGTCTAGAGATCTCAGTGGTGAGCAGTACTTTTTCTCCTCCATTCTACCTGCTTCAGTCCAAGGGACAGATGGTAAAGTGCAACTTTCCCAGTTGTAATAGCGTTCTAAAATCTGAATAGAGTTGGGGGAGAAAAGAAAAAAGGGTGTAATCTCATCTGGGTCTAACTTCCCAACTGTTTCAGGCTAAGAAGCTTCATCAAAATACTACCCAGTACTACACTACCCAAATATTTATCCCAAATACTTTCCTTAGTCTAGCAACATTTGGGAAAAAAAAAAAAAAAAAAAAAAAAAAAAAAAAACGACACTTGAGACAGTGGAGTCCACAATCACCTATGCCCATCAATCATCAACAGTAGGTAGGTTTGTTCACTCCACACTTGATCAAATCCTATAGTTGAGGAGCCATGTGAGCCTTTTCCCCTCTGCACCAAGACCCTACCAACCTAACCTGCCATTAAAGGTCCTCTCCACAGGAGACAGCCACCATTATCATCCTAAGCATGTGAGGAAAACGCCCCACCCCACCAGAATTCAAGACAATATACTAATGGCAGTCTCGCACTGCTATGTAAGTTAATGTCAAGATTTTACGTGTTTGTCTGCTTCATGGTCTCTTCTGCGTATGCAAAGACTGCACTAGCCCTCTTGCCATGGCATTACAGTCACCATAATCACACCTCCAAGTCACAGGATCAGGGGATGGGTAAGGTTGGAGCAGACTTCCATACGTCACCTAGTCCAAACCCTCTGCTCAACCAGGGTCAATCACAGCAGGCTCCCCAGGACCACGCTGAGCTCCGAGTACCTGCACAGATGGAGACCCTGCAGCCCCTCTGCGCTACTCATTCCAATGTTTGACCACTCACAGTGAGTAACTTCTTGCATTGAAATGGAATTTCCTATATTTCAGTTTGTGCCCTTGAGCTGACTCACCTTGAGGCTAAACCGTCCCAGCCCTCCCTGCCCCTCCTCAGACCATGACTGTACTCTCACAATGAGGTTTCTCAACCTAAGCTTTCTGTACCAACTACAGTTTTACTGCATTTTCACACCCAAACCACGTGACTATGGATAAACCTCTCCACTATTCTTTGAATCATCTGAAAAATAAAGCAGCAAAAATTAAATCACCAACAAAACTGCTGATCAAGTGTGACCGAGCCACAAACACAGTGGAGACCCACCAGATGTAGGTGTCTCATCCCACTAGAGGTTACACTTTAAGCAACAGGACGTTTTTAATCTTTTCTGTGTCTCAGCTACATATAATCCAAGTTTTTACATCAAAATATTGTGATGCAATGATTTAATGCTTCAAAAGAAATTAGTTTAACATAGCGATATGGGCCAGACACACAATCCTATTAAAAAAATACATCAGCTTTGTCTCACAAAGCCTTCTATCACGAAACCATAGTGACCAGCATTAACCACTCTTTTTTTTTTAGTTTTTAAGCCTTTACTGACAGAAGTCAAAGTTAACCTTCACTTTATTTTGTCCTGGGCTAAATCCACTCCAACATCCTTTTTGCCCTTTTAAATACAGAAACTTTTTGGAAGTCTTCCAGTACTTTGAAATAAAGACATTTACAAGATATGCAACAATTAACATGAGTGGTTCTAGAGGCTCCTGAGACAGTTCTCAAGTCCCTACGATGTGATGCCCAGATCTGTTTATGTAATTTTTTTTTATTTAATAGTTAATTTCACAAATCACTCCTTCACCATCTTTAGCAAAGTGGGTGTGAGCTTTCTACTCCAAACAAAAATGATATGGGAAAGCAGAAAACACTAATAAAGTGTGCAAAAAGCAAAATTACATTTAAAAGGTTAAAAAAAAAAAAACAAAACACATTGAAACAGTACAAGTTTATGCTTAATGACGTCTAAAAGAAAGAGCTAAGTGTTTTTACGGGACACACTGAACATGACCTGCAGATGGTTGCCCTGGAGTGGGAGGAGTAGCTGCACTAGATACAAAGATCAGAAGATTGGGATGTTTATGCACCTAAAAGTTGGTATCTGTCTACTTCTCGACTGCAATGTTTCTACTCGATTACACAGTTCTACTTATTTCTCAAAATGGACAGTTTAATGCTTTTACACTCCAGTCTTCACAGAAGAACTTACAGCTCTCAACCACAATGAATTTGTCAGAGTTTGCAGTCCAAGCTTTTGAAGAGACAGGGTAGAAACAGGATGAGAGGATATTTTTACCAAACAAATTCAAACTGGCAAAGTCTGAGGTCTTTTACTATTGAATACTGAACATTGAGCTAGTTGAAATGGCTCCTGAATCACAGGAAATTATCTTCGAAAGCTCGTGGAAGTCAGAAAAGCTCACAAAGTGCTAGCACAAATAAAACTTCTACCAAAACTGGAAGAAAATGGAGAAATGAGAATTACAGACAAGCAATCCTTACCATACCAACAGGTCACCAAAACAAGCGATTAAACAATCTGTTTGTACACACCCAGAGCACTGGCCAGTCAAGATTTGTCAGAGGGGAAAAAAAGTCACACCAAACTAATCTCAATTGTCCCCTTTGACAAGAAATGCATCTTGACTTCAAGGAGGTTTTTTTTTTCTCCATGCAACATTTTAGAGAAGAAAAAAGAGAAAGTGTGATCTAGGTTATACAGCTAAGAACATCAGAGGACACAAAACTGCACAGCGCGAGGAAGTACCAGTGGTTTGCTATGAGGATGGCAGAACACTGGAAACAGGCAGGAATCTGTCCTCAGCCTGGTACGCTTCAGTATCTCCACTGATGGCCTGCAGGCTACACACCTGAAAACCTCACCACGTAACACTGACCTCTGGGAGGTGTTGCAAGCAAACATCAGAATTCTAATACATCTTCAGTTGAGAGCTTGAATGCCAAGAAATAAAACTTAGCAATTAAATTCCATATTATGATGTTCTAATAATTTTGTAATGTATATTTAAATAAGTCGGGAATGATTCAAACAAGTTTCATCCTACCTGAAAAACAAGAGAGGAACAATTCTCAGGATCCCTTCCAGCTCAAGTTTCTACAAGTGTAGTGTGGATCTACACAGAAACCATGGAAACGGAACGGAGAAAGACAGACTAAAAGACACTTCTGCATCAGTGAAGCAGCACACAGGTTCAGATGACCCATCCTCAGCGACCTCCTGCTAATCTTCACCCGTTCCATCCCCCAGACTCTAGTTCTTCTGCGCTGCACCTCAACGTGGAATAAGAGAATTCAGAAGTAATTCTGAGTAAAGGCTGCGTAACAGTCCCAACTCCCTACGCAGCCTCTTCTGCAAAGAGACGTTGCTCAGCCCGGTGTTTTTAAACACGTGAGCATTTTAAAGAGCTATCGGAGAAGCAGTCAAATAGCGCTTTTCTCTAATAGCTGTGTATACACTGTGGCTCGTCAGTCAGCCAATTAGCAGGAACATTAAACCTCCAAACTTTTATCATTTTTACACCGTGTAAAAGTTATTTTATATATACACGCACACCCCACGATTTTAAGTACAACTAAACAGAGCACTACTGAAATCTTCTAGTTTTATTTTTGCTAGTTTTTAATGTCAAAACATTTAAAGGATGAACTCTTTCTTTGAAGATGACTGATTATAATGAGCCCCACTTGGGGAACAGCAATTCAATATCCTAGTATCAATTAAACAAAATGCACGCTTTAGCTTAAGATTAAAAACTAAAATGCAGCCAAAAGAAGTTTCTTCCTCGTATCTGTCAGATCACAAAAGCATCCAACACAAAAGGATAAGGTTGCCAGAAAAGCCTAAGACTTTCCAGAAGATATTATTTCGTGTATGTGGCTTAGCTTCGCAGCTGAACCAGAAATGACACCCAGGCTTAGGACAGTAAGCCTTTTTGCCAATGAATTTCTTGTAAAGTCAACAATTATAATTTATTCTGATCCTTTGTGTCACCATATTAGTAGTTATTTTTCAGCAATCCCAGAGCAGCAACAAATAATGCCATAGAAGAGGACTGATATAATTACAGGCTGAAAAAGATCGGCCTGCACCCTTACACTCACAACAACCCTCTGTGGCTCCTTCATACCCCATATGTTGCTAATAAAACTGCTTGAATCATACCTATGAGACAGTTTTACTGATATTGTATCGGGTCCCCAGGTTCTTTGTATGAGATACGATGTCACTAGCACTATAACTATGCAAATTTCGTGATACAGGATCCCACCGGACACAATATTACACACGTAATTCGCAGTATGAAACCGTGCATTAACAATAATTCTCGTGTTATATAAATGAAACCACTATGTTTATTGAAAAGCTCGCCACACTACAATGAAATCAAATTTAAAAAGCAATAAAGAGCAACTGACATGCTCCCAGTAAAGATGGCAACATTGATGTTTTTCCCCAAACAATGTAAGTTTTGCTTTGTGTTCACTTGGCAATGCTTCACAGGAATTTTTAGCACCAACACTAAACAAATGCAACACCCTCCCCCCCCCCCCATTAATTAACAACTTAAAATAAGAACCTTCTGAGCCCAGTTATTAGAAACCACCATGTGATTTTCAGCAAGGATCTGAACTGCATTTACACACGAGCGTGAGTCTCAGTTTCTACTACTAATAAAAGAATAAATGACAAGTGATAACGATGAAGACTAAGAACTGCAGCAGCAAAAAAAAAAGACAGTGTGGGGGTATCAACACACCTCAGCAGTATCATCTTCTGGTCAGAAAACACCTGCGCTCCAATTCTACCTCCAACTTCAAATATCTGCACGACCTCAGGCAAACGATGCTCCTTCCCTGCTACGATTCCCAGCTCACATCACGTGCATTAGCCTCTTCGTGCCTGCATAAGGATGTGGTCAGTGCTTCACACAGATACCTGCAAAAGGCAGGTCAGAAAGGTCTTAAAAATCAGCACTGCAAGAAGAGACAGGAGAGGTGCAACCAGAAACTTGACAGTACAGGCAGCGTGATACACATCCCTCTTTTCTGTGTGCCAAGTGATTTCTTCCCTCTGCTCTTAATTTACTGGTTTGCTGCAGGTGGGGAATACTGGGGCTTACAAAAACAAGCCTATTTTTGAAATGAATCTGAAAAAAAGCTAACAGGCTGGCATGATACAGTGAGTCTGGTAAAGAGCCAGACTTAAGAGATAAAAAGTACAGTTTCACCAAAGTCCCGTGAGAATTAATAAACCAGATAATTTTGTAAAGTAAACTGCACACTAAATGCGTGTAGTAAATGGTCTAATACATAGAGAGAAAAAACCCACAGTATTCCCTCAAAATACTTGTAACGCCTTCGACTACAGGTAGAAAACATCAATGACAGACACGACTCCTTGCCAAGAAGTCTCACTCAGAGCAGCACTGCCTTTCGACGATGCAAGGTTTTACTCAACGGCAGGAAAACCGGAGTGGCAGCAGGCACCTGGTAGGAAAGATGCTGAACGGACCGTTTCCTACGAGCAGAGCGCGTGTGCTTCCACTACGGGGGTAGCTTAAGCAGCAACTTTCCCTGAGGTTTTCCCTGACACCACCCTCTGCGCAATACGAGAAGTGTCACGGTTTCATTCTCTATTTAAAAATAAATAAATAGCAGCTTAGGTAACATTTTACGAGGTAGAGAGTTCCCACTCCGTCCCACGAACATTCTGCCCTCTGGTACTGCTGCTATGTTTTAGCATCACAGGCTTCAGGGAGAATTATACCTATTTTCAAAGTTTGAGAAAAATAAACCCCTCCTCCCCAAATATGGCCCAACGCTGTTATGAAGCAACTTATTTTTAGAAAAAGCACTTATGCAGACACTTAATTTTAATTAATAGTCTCACCAACTTCAACATTTGCACAGCGAGACAACTCCACGCTTCAATTAAAGCACGCACATAAATGCTTTGCTGATTCATGGCCAAAAGCATGACAGGAACGTCATTATATAAAATGCTTGTAAGGTTTAAAGAAAAAAGAAAAAACAACTTCACCCTCAACCAGAGGATTAGAAACCCTGTAAAACTCACAGCTGGAGCACAATTTGCAGGTTGCTGAATACACAAATCCTAGGGCTGAGAGATATTCAACGAAATTATTTCCAAGCGGGGGAAAGAACTTTGAGGAAATGTCTTTACTAAGTGGAGACTGCACGAGCCCCGGCTCTTCACCCCCAGCATCTGCTATCTGCCACGACTGGGTTCTCAGGAGTTGAGGAGTCTTTACCAGCAAAGCAGAGGCAGCTGCACCTTTGCTTCCGAGGGCTCGCTCTCTTTTTCCATTGTTCGCATAGCAGATAAGCGGATTTCTTCCCATAAACCATTAATTACACCCAGCTCAGTGCCGTCACAGATCACACGGAACATCTTCAGCAGACATTCACTTCCAGGGAACAGTCACTCCGCGTTGCAACGCTGCCTATCGTAACATACCTATGATAAATTTAATTTTGAAGTAATACGACACACAAGAAACACTACTTAAGTCTTCTTCATTATCTATGTAGTATCGTAAACTGTAAGTTTTACTTTTTAGGCAGAACGCTTAAAGGTAGTCAGTAGTAAATTTCTGTTGAAATACCCTCTGGTCCTATTTATAAGCAAAATTGTGGCATTTGATAGCCTGTGGCTCGCTACTACCAACTCATATTTTAGCAGGTTAAGCACAAGGAAACCTTCATTCCAGGGCAGCCAGGCAATACTTAAGAAGTAATAGTAATCCCCTCCACAGCTTTAGTAAGGCATCAAGAAAGTTACAACTGATAGGATAACTGAGCCGAATGTATACATGTGACAGGAGTAGCCACTACAAGTTGAACTGCTTTAAGAAGTGCCAGAGATGGGAAGGGGCACCCCAGCTGACCCGCTCCCTTTCTCCTTCACCCGACAAACAGCTGGGTGTTCGCCTCTTCACGATGCTCCTCCGGCCGTCAGCCTCCAGCCAGCCCCCCCGCGGTCCTATTAGGGGACCTAATATATACTTACAAATATCTCAAGGGTGGGTGTCAGGAGGATGGGGCCAAGCTCTTTCCAGTGGTGCCCAGCGACAGGACAAGGGGCAACGGGCACAAAGTGAAGCATGGGGAGTTCCGTCTGAACATGAGTGAGAACTTCTTCCCTCTGAGGGTGACGGAGCCCTGGAACAGGCTGCCCAGGGAGGTTGTGGAGTCTCCTTCTCTGGAGATATTCAAGACCCGCCTGGACAAGGTCCTGTGCAGCCTGCTGTAGGTGACCCTGCTTCGGCAGGAGGGTTGGACTGGGTGACCCACAGAGGTCCCTTCCAACCCCTACCATTCTGTGATTCTGTGACCCTCTCCTCACGAGGTATGTGTCGGGAAACCAGGCAGCTAAAGGCTCTTCCACTTGCAAAACCTGCAACAGTAATCTTCATCGAGGGAGGCTCAGCATCGCAAAGCTGTGTGGTGAACACCAGCCCAAGCCTTCAGCACCTAGAGTAGGAGGAACAAGACGGCCCCGATGACAGGGAACTCCAGCCACAAACAGACGTAGACGGGCGGGTAGAAAATGAACATCTGAGATGTTTTCTACAGGACCAATTCAGACCCAGGACAAGCGATGAGCTCCAGCTCGGCGTTAGCCTTGCCAGACTGCCCAGCGTTCACAAGGTCGCATCCGCAAGCCAAAACAAACCCAGGGCAAACCGGCACGGCTCGGCGCAGCAGCCCGTGCCGCTCTCCAACCGCTTCGCACCCAGTTCACAGAGTACATCATCCATCCATGTACCACCAAGATCTAACCTGAGAAGTGACTAGAATGAAAACCAGTTAATTGATTGATGCTTAACCGAAATGTGGAGAGCAAACATAACACACCAGAAGGCTTTCTGAAAATGCATTATTTTTATTCTGAATCCATTAACGAGTCCAGTACTTTCGAAGGATTAATGAAAAAGCTATCAAGGAATAACACAGAAGAGGAATGCTGATTCTCGGTCAGCGTGCCAACACATGATGAAGTGCAGACACCTTTTTGGTAATAAAGATTCAAGCCAGGACGTTCAAAGAACTACAGGGACACATGAACTTGCCCACCCCACCCAGAAGCCGAGTTTGATTTTTATGAAACAGCATTTTGATAATCCCTCCCTGAATCACAGACTCGCTCCAATACTCCTCAATTAACAATGCAACAGTCATTACTCTCACAAAATTGACCACACCTTTTTTCATACTAAGGTTTAGTAAAGAATAGAAAAGTCTGCCTAACTATCCACAACAGAAAACATTTACCTTAAAATTAATACCAATTCACTTAAAAGAATTGGTCAATGAGTGTATGTATACACATAATAAGTAAATTTGTGGAAATAATCCTTAAGCAGGACGCAATGTTTCCTTTACAATTGTTATTTTTTGATCAGGAACTGAAGACAAGCCCAGCAAGAGCAGCAGGAAATAAGTTTCTAACCAAACAACTTCTATAGACGCTTTTCTAATAGGACCAGACAAAACCGTCCTTAAAGTCACATCTACAAGCCAAAGCCGACCTCGGGCATCGCACTCAGTACGTATGAGATAACCTATGCGGGTACTGACCTTAATAATACTATAGGGGCAAACTTTGCACAAGGATGACGTGCTCTTGAACAAATGTTTTCCAATGTATTAGGCATACAGAAGCGTTTTTCTGCATCAGGAACCGCACGTCACTTTCCTTAAACTGCTCCTTTTCTTGACCAAATACACTGTGGACAACCATCGGAGGATGCCCCTCGGTGTTCCTCTCTGAGGTTCTCCTCTAAAATTTCCACTAACAACGAAGATATGTGGATTTTTTTTCCCCTCCTCAAAAGTCAGTCACATTTCAGACCGGCTTCCTTAAGCTCAAAGAAATACCCTACATGATCAGAGACTTTCAACACCAACAGAACCTCCGAGAGAGATTTTTATTGACTTTAAATCAAGCGCAGACCCAGAGCCCACAGTAATGCAACAGCAGGGAGAGCAGAGGATGACAAGCAGCAGCAACGGCTGCGTAAGATGCACGAGAATCCGATAACAAAACTAGTGCCTGGTCCAATTTAAAACACAAATGGAATAAAACCAGTCATTCCGTATTTACCAGGCCTTCCTAGAACGACTTACCCACAAACGACCGGTAAAATGAAGCGAGATCTCTTTGACTGTGTACCCCAACATCAGGCTTTCAGGGGGGTACTTCACTTGCGACCCTGGCAGACCTGCAGCCCCTCTTCCAAGCGACACTGTCACAGCCCATACTCTCTCCCCACGTGCTCTCAGATCCTTTCACTCGTTCAGGAGCAACAGCAGCCAAAGGGAAGCAAGCTGAACACACAGTGTTTTCAGCCTCTTCCCAACCCTTCACATTTTCCGCAGCAGCTCTGCTGAACCCTTGACCATAGCTCAAATCATCGGGTTTCTCTCCATCTTTCAGTCCCGGAGAGTGGCCCCATCCATCCGGCCAAACATACCCATCTAACAGAGCTTAAAGTTATTTTAAATGCTTAAGGACAACGCCTTGGTCTCTTCTCTGGATGCTATAAAGTGTTCTTGAGGCTTTCTTTGGGCAAGTCTTGTTAGCAGAGCCAGGAAGGTCTAACAGCACTCAACCTTTAAAACCGTCAGCAGGCCAAAGTCCCAGCCCCACAGCCCAAGACCCAACGCTACAGACCATCGCCCTGAGCACGATGACATTAACCAAGTGTGGAGGACTGGACACGTGTAACTCTTCGCACCCTACAGATCACAGAACAATTAAGGAGCTGGAAACAGAAAACTGGCTTAAACTGAAGTTACTCAGTTGGGTAGGCAGAATGTTTTTGTCCCCAAGCAAGCATTCAAAAATCTATCATAACGTATTTTAAATAATTTATATTATTCATAATTTATATTAATATATATTAAATTATATATTAATATAATTTATATAATAATTTATATTATTTAAAATTATATTTTTAATCCAGACTGTTATTGCCATGCTTTGTATCTGGGTAACTAGATCCCTAGATGTAAAAAGCCCCACAGATTCCCCATGCAGAATGTGTATGCTCTTGATCATCTGCCCGTCTCAAACTCTTCAAGTTGTAGAGCTTTAGACCACCGCAATAAATTAAATAAAATTCAGAATAGAGTGTTCTAATATTGTCTTTACAGCTAAATACAATACTGGCAAATGCTTACCAGGTTACACATGCTAAGCAGGTCAAGTGATAATCGTAATGATGAATGTGTAATCTAATGCCCATCCACTTTGATTTATATGAACCATCGTACAAAAGTCTCACATCTCCATTTTAAGTCAATAGGAAAGCTCCATTTTTCCTGACCCGAATCAGTGCTTGGTCTAAACGTAGACATTTCGTAATTTTTTGCATTAAACGGAATCAGCCTTCGCACACAGTTAAAGATGCCTGGGGCCGCACAGTCCTCTGCGATCTCAGCAACCGGCCCCATCATTCCCTGTGATAGCCTTGCTGAAAAATATAAGATCAACCCAATCTCCCCCTGCCCTTCCAGCTGTGGGAGAAACAGATCAGCCTATTCCTTACTTCAGAAGAAAAGGCCCTGCAAAGGTCAGCCTTTCATATGAAATACAGATCATTAACACCAAATACAGAGCTACTCAGAGTCTCCCTCTTTGCTTGTATAACTGGGATTCCATTATACCTATTTCAGAATGTTTTATACTTTGTTTTTCATAAACATATATATACACCAGTATCTTGTTTCTGACACTAATTTATGATGGAATTGCTTATTGAATCAGAAAGAAACCACCCAATGTTCCGTCACTGCTCTTATTCTCAAAGTATCATGCTCATGAGAAACTGCAATTTGTCAAACAGGCTTCGCTGTAGCCTGCCCTGAATGCAAAAAAACACTAAATCACACAGTATGGATGTGGAAACATAGGTGCGGAGTGCCAGCCGCCTAACTCCTGTTATTCATTTTTGCCACAAGCCACAGTTATGCTAGCTGTCCCATGGAGAGAGAGAGAGTTCTCAAGACTGTTAATTCTCTTCTGAAATTTAAAATCTAGACCAAAACCTCCTATTACTGCATCTAAGCCTATACAGTTTCCACGCAACGCTCTAAAAAAGCATTCTGACCTAGGCAACAGCCTACCTTACTTCAAACATACCTTAGATACAGAAAAGGACTGATAAGTTCTATCAGTCCTCATTACAAATAGCAACACTGACAAAAAAAAAATACATTACTTGTGGGAAGGAGAAGAGGTGTGGGTTGGAATCATCTTCCATCAGACCAGTCAAGTCACATTACACTACCTGATGCTATGCTACCAGCTGCTCTAAAAGCAAGCCTAGCCCAGGCTTGTAAATCCCATAGTCTAAAGAAGCCCCTGCAAACAAAATTAAAAAGTAAAAAAAAAAAATTTAAAAAAAAAACAAAAACACAAGACTAAAAATTGAACAGGCTTTAGAAGTTTACTCAGAGCTTCCAGAAGTTCCCACAGCATAATATTTTTACTTAAATTCCTGAATGATCTGAAGACAATCAAATTTCCACCCCCGCAATCGAAAGCCATTAAGTAAAAGTCGTGGCAAACAGCTCCATGTTTTGTCCTTATATTTTGAGACTGTATTAAGAATAAAACTGCTTCCTTTGAATGGGACGTAATACCTGCCAACTCTCCAAATAAAGGAGAACATAAAGAGTTTCTAGAGAAAGAGATTCGGGAGGTAAGGGATGCAAGAAGAGTATTATTAAACAGTAAAAATTCTGCCAAGCCAATACAGGAAGCTTCCAGAGTCCGAAAGCACGTTACCATTGAAATCAGGGTCCTCGTAGGTTGGTAGTAGAAAGCTGGCACTGAATCACAGCTGGACTGCCCTGGCTGAAGACAATTAACTGATGAAAGCAGGAGTTATGAAAAACTGTAATCAAGTTTCATAAAAGTGGTTATTAGGGTATTAAAAGCTTGGGGGAGGGAGGGCAGGACTGAAGGCTCACACTAAGAAGCTGAAAATACCAAAGTTTTGACCCGCCCGACCTTATATGCAATGCAAGGCTTGGAAAAGAAGGACAGAGCTGCAGCCAGGAGGGCAAGAAGAAAACCTTATCTGTAGGCAGACGTAGATGATGACCACTACTACTCCAAGTCTTATCTTGCGAGAGAAAGTTGCAAAGGGTGTTTTCTGCCTCCGTATCTCCCAAATGACTTGGATTTACAGACCCAGTTACGCTTCTGACCCGAGGGACTACCAGCTAAGGCCTGAAACATCGTAAACCATTTATGTCTTTCATTCCATACTGGAGAGGTACAATGGAAGGACCTCATCAGAAGCAGAGCCCTCCTCCTCGATAACTGCTGTGTCAAGACAACATCACTAACATCTGAGATTCAACCTCTCCCGCAGCCGTTACTTCCTGTAACCTGCTCAGCAGAATGACCAGCTCGAAGAGCACATTTCATTAGATCTTCTTAAGGGTCAGGGCCAAGAAAGAGACATACACACTCAAAATGAAGACTTACCAACCTACACCAATGAAATCAGCAATATCCTTCAACATATTCATGTTATTACTCCTCGTTGGCTGGAAATAAATCTCAGTAACGTAGAGAATTTACTGACAACACAAAATAGCTTTGGGAACTAGAGACAGACTGAACAGAACCACATCCATTTGCTTTCCTGCACACCCTCACACAGCACGAGCTACACGCAAACACAACACCCAACAGCAAGGCTACGTGTACAGGAAGGCAGCTGACTTCTCATTCATCAAGGTGTCCAGATCCTAATGACAATAAAATCATTTAGTTCAAGTCTCTGAAAAGACACAGCTATGTTAAATTATGAGAACCCCAAAGCCAAACCACCACCTTGAGAAGTGCTTTAGCCTTACCAGTTTGCACTCACCTTTTCCATTTTTGCAGAGACTAACAGCAGAAATAGCATCAAACAATTATAATTTGTGACCTTTTAAAATAAATTGTGATTTCTTAAGACCAGTTCTTTTATATTCCATCCCACGTTCCTCCAAATATGAGCTGCCCAAAAATACTTTGCATGAAAAACTAAATGTTCCCAGTGACAACTCTGATCATGTAATTCTTTGCACATAAACAGTAAGAGGTGCAACAACAGCAAAAACCACTAGTTATTCTTATGACTTCAAGACTAAACCCTAAATATAGTAGGTTTTCAAATTGTCTTTCCTAAAATTCAAATAATATGCTCATCGCTTGAACCGAAAGCTAGCAAAGTACAACTTGTATTGTGCTGCAGGCCATAAAGTGAATGCTCTTTTATTTGAATCATGGATGAAGATGAAAAGTAGGTTTCGAAAATTTACACCAGTTCTGACACTACTGTGTGCTCCTCATTACCAGTTATCCCTATTTATTAGACTAACTCCAGACCTTTTACTACCTTCAAAAAGATGACCTTTACCAATTCTTTGTACCTGGTATACCTAAGCACAGGAAACTGCATAGAATACGGGCAGAAGCCCCAGCCGAAAAAACAGGGAGCAGGGGTAAGAGAAGGACCGCAGCGCCCGCTTCAGATGGGCTGCAGGTTCTGTGGTTCAGAAGTAACATCTGGTAATGAATGAGGAAGAACTTCTTCCCTCTGAGGGTGACGGAGCACTGGAACAGGCTGCCCAGGGAGGTTGTGGAGTCTCCTTCTCTAGAGATATTCAAGACCCACCTGGACAAGGTCCTGTGCAGCCTGCTCTGGGTGACCCTGCTTCGGCAGGAGGGTTGGACTAGATGACCCACAGAGGTCCCTTCCAACCCCTACTATTCTGTGATTGATTCTGTGATTCTGTGAATTTTGTCTTCAGCAGGCACCCAGGGGAGAGCTGTTGATGTTGTCTACCTAGACTTCAGCAAGGCTTTTGACACGGTCTCCCATAGCATCCTCCTAAGGAAGCTCAGGAAGTGCAGGCTGGGTGAGTGGTCGGTGAGGTGATCGAGAACTGGCTGAACTGTGCAGCCTACTGTAGGTGACCCTGCTTCGGCAGGGGGGTTGGACTAGATGACCCACAGAGGTCCCTTCCAACCCCGACCATTCTGTGATTCTTATTATTTGCCTATATAAAGTAATCATTTTGCTACATAAAAAAAGCACCCAAGTAAGGGAAAATTCTGAGGAGCCCTCCCTCCTCTTCTCCATCTTAGATGGACACATCTCCACCAGCATTGCTTCCAGTACTTCACAGCAGAGCGCTGTATTTTGCTTGTGAACCCTATGGAATTCTTCACTTCTCTGCCCCAAACGAATCGTCCCAAAAATCAAACTCTTCTTATACCTGAGACTGGATATTGCCAACGTGTGCTAAATGGCTTTAAGATCCAGTGTCTTGAACAAGTTAGAAACAGGAATTTTAGAGTAATTTCTCGGAGTATCTGGGAGGTTTGGTTTCTTATGAAACAGGCAGTGCGGACTTGCCTGTGGCAGTCTTTGTAAGTTCTGTAAATTTAGACACTGGTTTAACAGTTGGAAAAATAAAGTCTCAACTATGAAGAGATTTCAGTAATTAAAAATCCTTTAAAATTGACTTTCTAAAAAATATTACCAGCTTTAAAGTCAGTCTTTACACCCATAGCATTGCAGAACAAAACCGTATCCCGATATGCAAATACAGGTCTACAACGTGACCGTACGTACATTATTTTATTGCGGTGTAAACACCAGACTTCAGCAAATGTCCATGACACCTGACTGTGCAACTCCCCTTAGAAGCCACCACGACCACAAACTCTACCTACTCCTATGAGCAACGCATTGTCTATACAGCATCTGAAAGGGCAAGGAAAGCCTGCAGCTGATTCCGGAGCTTCCCAGATGATCCCAGCATGCTAAGGCACTGGTGAAAACGTAAGTAGTCTGTCACCACACGTGACAAAGTTTTGCGAGAGGGGGAGCAGATGGAGCCCTGACCTTTCTGCAAGCTGCTGCAGCTCAATCTTACAGGTAAAGCAACACCAGACCCAAGTGCATGCTGCTGTTTTCAGAGACATGACACTTGATACTTCAAAGGCTAAAGCCTCTGCTGCTGGCCAAGCCCTTTGCCAAGATTTTCCTCTCTCTCCTTCTTTCATAGATTCTTTCTCCAGGTACCCTTTGCCGTGGGGTAACAGGAGACACTTCCAACTTCAGTGATTCTCCAGAGGACTCTGGGAAACACCTGGAGATCTTGCAAGATGGTGGACACTAACAGCAGGGTACGAAGCACCTACACAGCAACAAAGATGATCTTACACAAGATGTCCAAGTTTGGACATGCAATTAAGTATCCCAGAACTAGAAACAACATCTAGAAATCCAGAGCCTGAAATCACACAGGAATTACTAGCGAGATGCCATCCTTACACAAAAGTATCCGGTTAAATGACAAAGCGAGCATGGACATCGCTGACAACTCTCAGGACTCCCTAAATACTCCCTCGTGCATTAACACCACACAGTCTAAAACAGTGTCAATAAAACCTTTCCACAACAGCATCCCACTAATTCTTCCAATTTAATTTTTGCATGGATCTACACGTACAAGGCCTTTGCATACGTGTATGAAAACCCAGCATAAAGTTAAGATGACATGAGCTGAAACAGAGGATTTTTTTTTTTTTAACTATGAGGAAGAAACAAACCAGTATTTCTGTAATTTGTTTTCCCACTATTTAAAATGGCTTCCATACACCTTCTTTGTAAGTAAGCTGAGCAATAGTTAACTCATCACAACATTTGTCACCATGCGCTGATAAAGAAGCTTTCATCCTATAACCACCAAAACTTCTCTCAAGGCAAGACATAAGCAGAGGCTTAGTCACTATTCACATAACAGAATTACAGACGTTTTCATAGCAGTTTACCAAAAATTCAGAAAATGTATTATTTCCCAAAGCAAAGTAACACATTGCCTCTGGAAGACATTTGCTCTCAGTATCCAGTAACACTTGTTATATACCTGAAGGGGTTTCTTAAGCAAACCAAATCTACCCAGCAACTCTGGGCTGTAACTACGCTGATCAAATCAGCTCCACATGTGGTAAAAAAGTGGAAAGCAAGAAGTAAAGGCAGAGTCTTAATGTATCAACAGCTTCTTCTGATTTCGTAGAGAGCGCATTAAAAGAACAAACATGGAAAATCGCGGCCATACATTAAGGCAATTCTTACACCCAAACAATTTGATAATGTAACACTGTGTATCAAGCCATTTTTTTCATAAATTATGATCTAAACAGAATACTAGTCAATTCACCAAAAGATATCAAAGATATCCCTTTATTACAAATGATCCAAGTATCCCCCTTGAGGCTACGGCTATCAGAAAGCATTTAGTTAGCTCCCAAGCCAATATCTTTCGTATCTGCTTTATTATGAAACTATAACACATTTTCAATAACTTTTAGCTTTGCTATACAGAGCTACAAATAATTTCCCAGAACCCTTTGGAAAACCTGACATGCGAAATGATTCTCTAGCCAACTTGTGTATTATTAAGCTGAAAAAACGTATATCAGATCATTTGATCATTGGAGGGAATGGAAAAGTAGTGGGAGCTTCAGGACAGATGGACGAACTTCAGGTCATATAAAACACTACCAAGGCTGTATTGGAAGAAAAATGCGAAAGTTCATGAAAGCGCCCCGGGTGAAAATACTTTGTGTTGCTAAGAAACATCACCCCTGATGATGGATGAATTAAATTGTCTCAGTTAGTAGAGCCAACTCCAGGCATCCCTTGTTTATTAGTAGAGTGTTTTCTTGTACTGGTAATTTATTTCAACAGCTACATACAAATAAAAAGCCCTACCTTTAAACGGAACTGAGAATTTCAAACTTGTGTAATTAATGCTAGAAAACAGAACAGAGTTCACATCTTGAAAAGAATTTAATAACTACATCTTCAAAGTTTACATTTTTAAATGTAATATTAGTACATCTAAGAGATTCAGAACTTATTTAGGATAGTCTGCAATGCAATATACCACTCAACTTCCAAAATTACTCTATGTACAATCCAGCAAAGAATAAAATTCTTCCAATATTTTTCAGTACTGAACAACAAACATTCAGGTAATCAAATTTTCAACATCACTGAGAGAAAAGCATATTCATTTGTCATGTATTGTTACGATGACACCAACATAAAAACCAAGCATGAAGGAAATAATGCAAACCACCTGCTTTTCTCATTTGGAGGTTGTCTTCACATTTCATCCAGTTCCTCTTTTAATGTATCACTTACGGGCTGTTTCTCCTGGAGAACACATTCACCAACTTACAGCAGGACCTCCCTCCATTTCTGACACATGTGTTTTCTGCTGGGCTCCCACAGCACATACCTGTTTCACCTGCCGCGCGCTGTGTTCGGTGAAGTCCTTTCAGAAAGGTTACAGCTGGAGCAGAGGAAGGCCACCGGCTTGCCTCTTCCCGCAGGCTGCACAACGGGCAGAGGAGCTCTCCTGAAAGGGGAAAGAAAAGCAAGCACATCTCACCTGGCACAGCTCCGAGAGCAGAGACAGAGCGTAGCATGCGGGGAGCCCCAAAGTGAGCAGGAGAGTCCCAGGATCAGAAGGTGGACATTAGACTTCTGCTCAGAGATGATGGACCAGGGCAGAGTTTTCTTAATAAACCAGAGAGGGATATGCAGAATTTTGTGTCACCCAGAAACCAAGACGGTTGCTGCACCGGGAACAACCAAGGGCAAAGACAGATTTTGCAAGGACACAGTTGGCAAAGGGGAGAATCATTCAAGAAAATCCATTTTAATTTGTCTGATGGCAAGGCTTTAGGGGTTTTCTTCCTATTATTCTAGATTGTGTTCTACTGCAGATTCCGAGTTAGACGTCCCAAGTTTTTGAACTGGAGAGCTCTATTTAAGGAACATGAAAAACCCTTTATAAACTGCTCTTTGGCTCCCATCACAGCTTCCAAGTCAGAAATTACCACGCGCCGTTACGTGTTGAGGCCACGTACTCAGCTAGTCAATACACAGAGGCAACCACGGAAGCTCTACTTCCCAAATAATGCCGCCACAGAGAAGAGTTACCGCTGGAGAGTCTGAGGAGAAGTATTTAATAACGATACCAATTTGGCTGCACTACAGGAGACGTGCTTCCTGCGGGCCTAATAAAGGAAGAGCTTTACAATCTAAGCAGAAGTATTTCCAAACCTCCAAGGACATGTCTTATCTGCACCACTTCGGCTTCTGGAATCCCAGAAATCCTGAAGACAGAAGGCAGGTCAGACTGCAGCTTACCTAGGCACAGATGTTGCGGTCGCATCTGCCTTAACTGTAAGCCACCGTCCTTGCTACCTTCCGACTCTCTAGCAGCATCCCCAGTCACTTCGGTTTTGGAAATGTCAATGGAGAGGATAAGATAAAGTGTTTCCAATCACATCAGGTACACTAAATCTCTAACAGAAAAGAGAAACGCCTGCAGATCATGTTCCAAGCAAACAGCACAAAAGAACAGGTTTTGAAGTAGAGACACCCTTTCTTCCCCTCCTCCCTTATCTACATGATCCACAAAATAACTTGCTTCAAATACCGAAAACTGTTTGATCAAAGCTGTCTTTTTAAAGCATTGATCTAGCAGCCACGAAGAATGACCAACTGTGTATGGCTGCATCTCAAGTCACTGAGACACAGAAGCGTGCACGTGTGCATTTATCCACTTCATTACCGGTGATTCCTCCAGTCCACTCCAAAGAACTGAACCAGCACCGACCTAGATGCGCAGATCCATGTACATGTTCTCCAAGGTTTTTTCCCTTTTATCTCACTGAAGATTCCCTCCCTAGACACCTACAGCCAGCTACCAGATGTCTGACTTCATTCCTGCAGTCCCAGGCTCCCCAGTACGAGACAGACACGGACGTACCCAGCAAACAGCCCCACAGACACTGAAGGAGCCTGAGCACAACCCAGCCGTTCCGTGACTCCATCAAGCTACAGGCTGCAAGACTCCGACCATAACATGCTTTCTCCTCTTTGCTCTCACACCATAATGCAGACAGGATTATTTAACATCTTCATTTGTTACTTGGATGATGAACAATACAGCTGCAAAATTTTGCAGCTACCTAGGAAGGGCTGCAAGCATTCTGGGAAGCAGAGATCAAATGGACAAGAGCAGGACTAAGGGATCAATAACAGAACTGAAACTGGGGGTTTAATACTGAATTGAATGCAAAAAGTGAAAAGTTAATTAGAGTTTGTATTAACAGGAGCATCACATGCAAAAGATGGTAAGATTTATTCTACCCATCACTGGCACTGACTGACTAAGGTTGGACATTATGCTCTGGTCTGGATACGCAGATGCAGGAAACTGAGAAAAGCTCAGGAGAAAACCTAAGCACCCAGGGAACGTTAAGAGGGCTTGCTGAGTACAGAAACAAGATGAGTAAAGAAAGAAGGCGCAGGCTTCAAAACAGGTTAACAGCAGTTACAAAAATGATGATCGTGTCCCACTGCTGCAATACGCACAGCAGGAAAAAAAAAAGCTTACCAGGTTAGAAAAGATAGAATATTATTAGAAGAAATACGCTACCTCTAGGGATAGTTAAACACCAGATTAGGTTATGGAGGGGTTACACAAATCTTCAATGATTGTTTGTAAGACCTGGTACGACGAACATGTCAGGAACCGTCTGTACATATCTCTCTGGCTTTACAAGGAACACTACATGCTCACGCATAAAGCACAGGGCCTTAGTGGAAAGCGGTGACCTCCAGAGATCTGCATTTTCTTTTCCAAACCCAAAGGCTGTACGAGTTTAGGCTCCTGCCAGGCAAATCAGCAGGTGCCTTGACTGCTCCTTACAGCTCCAAGCAGGCTTTTGATATCTCTTTTTTTCTAAATAGCCAAGGCAGTCTGTGATTGACAATTCTGTATCACATCAAGCATGCTACCTTAAATATGAAGTACTCTGAACGATCCATGGGGGAAATAAAGTCAAAGTACAAAGAAGGCAAAACCGATCCCAGGAATCCAGTCCTCCGAAAGAAATCGAAACTGTCACATTGGGCAAGGACGCACATCCCACTAGCACCTAGAAAACAGGCCGGGTTTTTTTGTTTCTAGAGCCTACAACAAATAAGCCTCAATAAAAAGAAGCATTTAATAAAGTACTTAAAGAAATAAGGAGGGAAGGTTTGACGTTTCTAAGCTTATTTTCACAGCGGTACAAAAGGAAATGAGGTAGAGTCAGAGCTAATTCTCCTTACATAATTTCACATGGAATGATTAGTTCTGCCCCACCAGTAACAGCTTTCCAGAGGGTCCTACTCATCGCCAAGATTGCATACAGATGCTGTAAGTGTAGCTTCCCTATTCTCCACTGACAACCAACTTAAAAGGCCAATATAATATTCATTTTACTATAGAATGAAATTCACAGCGTGAATAGTAAAATAATGTCACAGCTACCATGAAACTGCAGTTGCATGTTGGGGCTCTCAGAAGTTTAATCATGAAACAGATTCATAAACAGGAACATGCAAAGTAGTTTTCTGCTTTACCAACGTCCTGGTGGTCGTTCAGCTCGTCCGAGAGCAGCATAAGCCGTGGTCTGACAAGGAGAGGGCCCAAGGCATGGAGGAGCACTCATGGCACACGTCCCTGCTGATTTGTTTTTTTTAAGAAAGCAAGTTTTCAGTCATTACTGTGCTGACCACCTCCCTCTCTTAAGCCTGCTTAGGAAAGGCATTCCACAGGCACAGGGATGCTGAAGGTGGTGGAATTCCATAAGTCACCTGGGTCACTTCTGGGTGAAATACCAGTTACTGGCAATTCTTCTCAGTAAGGCCAATAACAAAAAAGAAAACCCTGTAACAGACATCACTCAGCCCAACAGCGAACACATCACATGGATAATCCTACAATTCTTCACAAAAAACTTGTAATAGGTATTAGTACTTTCATAAAGCACTGCAGCGTTTTGTATTTAATCCCTGGATAGGTACTAGTAGAAAAGCCATATTCAATTCCAAAACTGCTACTGCAAGTTCCAGCTCAGCTACCACTATTCCTTTAAAAACCTATACTGTATTTTTAAAGGATATATAGAAATACACATATTTTTTTCCCAGGGAGAGATAGCCTACCTTAGCAAATTCAACTATCAATGGAAAAACCTATATAACTCCCAAAACAGCATGCCAAATAATACTGTAAGAAATTTAAATTTGTGTATTTTGCATTTGTTAGCACAACCATTTGTTTTACAAAAGACCTACAGATTAAATACAAGGCACACTATTACTTTTAGGCACAAGAACGACCGATTTTTTATGCCTTGCCAGAAGTGATGACTAATTAGGCCAGCAGCCTACAGTTATTTCAATAGATCCTGCCTTTACATTTAAATCACAACAGAAAATTGATTTAATGATAACAAAAGCATATATTTCTTGTTAAAGTTTTCTTAAAGCAAGATTAGGACAAAAAAATATTCTCCAAAACCAACAAGATGATGTCATTGTTTATTTGGAGAACTTTATCTCAAGCCACACACAAAGTTACACTCCGAAATTTACTGTATTACACTGCAATCCAGTAAACAGACAAGGTGAATGGCAAAATTTTCAACTGGGAAATCACAAAACACAGAATTTCACAGAATACTGCTGGATTACTTATTCTGCAAAGCCATTTTACAGAGTATTCCTTGTGTAAACCTAAAAAATAACAGGAACATATAGATGCAATTTGTCCAACTACTTGTTAAATGTTTTTTCCTGGAATATTTGTATGTAAATTAAATATCAAATAAGAAATATATAGAAAATGTAACAGTGAGCATCAGATAAAACTAGGATTTGTATTAAGATTTTATTTTTTAAATTATGGAGCTTCTGAGAAAGGACTTGTTTGGTTATATACACCAGGCAAGATATTTATAAAACACATCTTATTTTCACAACACAAGGATTTTATTGCTATCTTGACAAAACTGTCACCCGGTAAAAAAACCACTAGGAAAACAGAATCAAGATCCACATTGTCAAATAATCCAAAATAATGTCGTTAACGCACAACACAGGCTTCCCCCTCCCCTCAAACCGATCTGGTTGGAAGGAACAGGAAAAGGGTGATGTTTTTCTAAGCTCTAGTCCTAGAAATGGAACTACCTTCCCTGTTCTTTCTCCCAACTATTCTGCCACTACAGCCACACACCATCGTTGCTCTAGCTAACCACTCCATTCTGACTGTTCAGCATTCACATACATTGACTCTTGGACAGGTGCAAAAAGCTTTGTGACATTCTGGGAGTTCTTCTCCACGACAGCTCTGTAACAGTTCTGCCTCTATTACCGAGGCTTTATTACGCCTTAGGAGGATGAATCAGAAACCTCAGTTCTCTGAAGAAGCTTCTCTGTCTTTTCAGGTGGAGAAGAACACTGAAGAACAACAGTGAGGTCCTCACCTGTCATTCCAGCACACCTGACCACTGAGTTCTGCCAAGGTGAGGAATGTCCATCATGGAACATCAGCTCTGTAAACCTCCCATCCCAGAGCAGGCATAAAAGACTGCATCATATTAAATTTGAATACAACTACTTAAGCGTGAATTTAAGGGGTGTGGGGTTTTTTTACCCCCCCAGTGACAGCTTCTCATAATGACTATGAAAGAAATCTCGCACTCTGGATGGTATTTTATTCATCAAGACCACGATCACCACAAGCCTTCTGTTGACAGAGGCATGGCCACAGCAACCTGTTTCAGGACCGCTGTTGTACCTCTAAGAAGAAAACATTCCCACAGTGTTTATGACAATATCACACTCAGACCACTGAGCGTCATGAAAACCTAGACAACCTGTTGCACAGACATGGTATCTGACTGCCCAAAAACAATCTTGGAACAAACTGCAGCAGAGCACGTGAAGCCACACTGGCCACACTGTTGTACAGACACAATATGTAAAGATATTTTCAGATGCAAAAGTGATTAAATTCCTCTGTCTTTTCAACCTAACATTAAATATTTAACAATTTTTTGTAACAATTCAGCAAAATCCAGGTACGAAGATGACATCAAGTCCAGCTGCATCCGAAGTGCCAAAGAGAAAACTTCTGCTAATCACATGTGTATTAGGTTTCACACGTCTGATTATATGTAAACCTACACACACATGCAAATATTTAAACCAAAGTTGCTTATACAGCACTAACTTACTTTGGGATTTATGTGTTGCAAGTGTTTGTGCTCTTTCTGTGCCTGAACCCTAACAAGTAATTATTGGGGGGGGGGGGGGGGGGGGGGGGGGAACCACCACACTCAGTGCCTGCCCTTGCCTGCTCTCCCCCAAGTTCTGCATTTCATCATTAATTTTACATACTTCGTTGTTAATTTTAGACATTCGTCCAGTTCTCATTTGGACATCAAAGAGCTACTCATACCCAAAATACCAGCAATTTGAAGCACTGGCTTCCCTACTTATAAATGGCAAGTTGAAACGATCTTTGATTTCTTGCCTACAGGAAATACTAGGGATCAAAAATAAAACATATATATATATGCTCCCATACATACGAGGCCCAGGATTTAGGATAATAGACTGCTTGCAACATGGTTTTCAGATTTACATTTCATATTCTGCCTGGTGCTTCACACATTTATTTTTACTTTCACATCTGACATGCAGCAATATGGCCAGCTAAGGTGTACGTTTAAGACCTACTTTGATATAGATCTACTCAGAAGTGAAATTCACACCAGGGCGTGTGTCCTTCCAGCACTAGGGCACTGCTTCACCGCTGCTAACTGCACCGCTTACCGACGGCCGGGGGCACGGGAAGGCAGGCGCTCCGGAGCCCCTCGTTAACAATTCTGCCACCAAAGATTAAGATGATTTTCCTGCTTTACGAACTTGGTAGAGAACATTTCTCACGTACAGATGGAAAAAAACCATGGTAGCCAAGGTACTTCTAAACTGCCTGCTGCATGTGTTCCTAACCGCCTTGCATATATATTTAGTATGTTCTCCACCTTTGCATATTTTTTTAAAATTAGCAATATTTATAAGTTATACAACTAGTCCCAGAGAATGAGATACTCTGTTCAAGTTAGCAAATAATTTGCCTTCCTCTTGTTCCTACTCCCACTATGCAATGGCTGGGTCCCAAGCAGCAGTTCACAGCAGCCCTCAAACAGAGCAGCCACCATTGAGGTCCCCGTATTTATACCAGCATCACTAAAAAACAAACCTTAAAATGTATTTTCAGTGTATTTCCTTACAACAGAACTACGTTCCTGTGTGAACAGAATTGTAATGTTATACGTGTTTCCTCTGAGCATGTAGTTTAGGCTCCAATTTATACAGAAACAGCAGTTCTTTAACTCAATTCTTTAAGCAGGTAAGATCTCAAGTTCCTCAAAGTTCCTCTTTGCAACCCAAAGAGCCAATACCAGAGAATATTTCACATTAAATACTTGCTCATCAACCACTGCAGGAGAAATGTCTTATCTCAATGGCTCTCCCAATCTGAACCACACAGGACTGTATGGAATAAACATATTCTGATCTTGTTAAGCCAAACAATGCAGTATAGAAATCTTTTTCCTTTGTGGTAAAAATATGACTACCTAGACATTTTCACCAGTGTGGGATATTGGTCAGGGACCACAGACCTTCACTGCTCCCACCAAAACAGAAGGTAACAGAAGTCCACGGTGTTGATCGGGGTCAGAGGCCTACAATGACCAAGGCACGCGGCTCTTTGAGCTATGGGCAACGTCAAATGCTGCCGTCATAGAAAACATTTACAAAAAGCTAAACCAGGAACGTTTTGTTTTCATATTCTCAAATTTTATTGAGCAGAAATGTTTGAGGATAGTTTATTACTTTTACCAGCCACTCTAAAATGGGCCTCCAGCCAAACAGGTCTTTAAAATGTGTCTATATTTGAGTTTTAAAACAACATCAAGGAAGTTATATAACTTTTGCATTAGAGCCTAAGTGACTTCGCAGCAGAAGTGACACGTTTCAGCTGTAACGCAGGCGCTTTGCAAGCTACAAGCACCACCTTCACAACAGCGCCAGACGCACTTGGTACTGATCCTAACTCAGAGATATCCGTAAGGGTTAATTAACAGGTGTTTAACTCCTGGCAAATCCCAGAAGACTGAAATTCAGAAGATGCTTGCCGGTGTCATGTTCGTGATCCATGTGCCGAACACCTTCCCTCGTTCAGCTCAACTGCGGGACAAGACCAGCCCAGCGCGTGCTGTTCTCGCCTTCACGAGGCTTCACCGCACCACTCCAAGAGCAGTAACTGGCAGTCATCATAACAATAACACCGCATGACAATTCAAAATGTGCATTTATTAGCGGAGCGAGGAATTTCGTACCGTGTTCGTAAAACACCCACAGCTTCAGCTGGACAGCGGGTTTGCTTCCCAGGTTTTACCACGGCTGTTGACCGGCCAACTAATAATCAGACTGGGAAACTGTTCTGAAAGTTTGTCAAGAATGAGGTATTGCACTACTGAGAATGATCCTCACCTTTTTATATACACAGTAGGCATATAAATAAAAAAAAACCAACCAAACATCACTGTATTAAAAAAATCCTGCCCTTAACTGATTTATGCAATCCGGACTCATAGCATTTAAACTTATATCAGAAAGTATTCTTCCAATGTATGTTACTACACCTCGACTTCCACGGAGGAAAAAAAGAAGCAGCAAGAACACACCCTACATTAGGTCTTGAAAGCTCCAATTAAAATCAATATTGTACTTCGTATGGAGGTCTCTACATGAAAACCCTGTCACGGTTAAAATTTAAGGTTAACCAGGTTAACAGAGTCCAATAAAACAGCTCTAAAATCTGCTGCTCATCTTCACCCAACTCCTGGGCTAAACTCCGAACCCTGGTAACAGAATCACCGAACGGTGGGGGTTGGAAGGGACCTCTGTGGGTCACCCAGTCCAACCCCCTGCCCAAGCAGGGTCACCCAGAGCAGGCTGCACAGCACCGCGTCCAGGCGGGGCTTGAATATCTCCAGAGAAGGAGACTCCACAGCCTCTCTGGGCAGCCTGTGCCAGGGCTCCCATTTCTCGCCAACCAGCAAACCCTACCATAAAGCACGCTTCAAACTCTTTCCCACCCGCTTCTTAAAACAGGGGCGACATTTCCACCTCCTCTTTCGTCCAGCCTGCCACGCCGAGCATCGCCCAGCCACGAGACCCGCGCAGGCCTGCCAGGTCCCCTCCATCCCAGGCACTCTCCCCCGAAGTCGGGATGCGCCTGCAAAGCGCGTTTAAGCGGCTCCTCTGCGACGAAGCCTTCCGTCACGCGGCGGCTTTAGCTTAAAGTAATAAAAAACAAAACCCTAAGACCCACACGTTTTGAAAAGCTGAAGGATTATTTTTATGTTCTTCGTTTTCCGTGCTCTATGAAGCACGGCCCCACTCCACCACAAAGCCTGCGATTCCTCCCGACAGCTTCACCAGCGGAACTATTTATGCGTGTTAACGATATAACTGCGCTGTCGCGACACGTGGAATAACACCCAGCCCAAACCCTGCAGCCCGCTTCGCGACCGCTCACGAGAAGCGGCCCCTGCCCCGCAGAGTTCTGTATTTTTAATAAAAATAAAAAGCAGAGCGTCCCCAGAGAAGTCACACCCAGAGCCCCGCGCGGTTCCGAGCGCTCGGGCCCGGCAGGGGCCCGGCGAGCAGGCCGCGTCCCGCCGGCGGCTCCCCGCAGCCGCTAGGCCCGGCCCCAGGCCGCGCCGCCCGCCCCGCAGCCCCCGGGGACCCTGCCCGCCCCTCCCGGCCCCGCGGGGCCGCCATGTCAGGGCCGCGCGCCGGGGAGGCGGCACCCGGCGGCGGCGGCTCCCCGGGGAGCGGCCCCTTTCCCGCGGGCTCCCCCCGCGCCCCGGAGGCCGCCGCCAGGGCCGCGGAGCCATCTTGGGGGGGGGGGGTGCCCCCGCCAGCTCCTCCCGCGCCGCAGGTGCCGGGCGGCCCCGTCAGGCGCAGCCCCGCGGCCGGCGCCGGGCCGGCTCCCCTCGCCACCCCCCCGCCGAGCGGGGCTCGCCGGGCCGGGTCCCCCCCCTCCCCGTCCTCCTCCTCCTCCTCCCGCGGAGCGCCGGCCGCCGCCGGCCCTCGCCCCGCGGCCTCCCCGCCCGGCCCCGGGCCGAGCGCCCGCCCCGCCGCTCCGCGCTGACCCCTTCCCTCCCTCCCGCCTGGCTCGGGCGGCCCCGCTCCTCACCCCACCCAGAGGGAGCTCACCTCCTCCTCCTCCTCCTCCTCGCTCCCGCCTGGAGACCGTCGGCACCGCCGCGCCGGCGTCCCGGCCCCTCCCTCCCCTCGGCGCGCAGCAGAGCCAGCCTCCCCCCGCCGCCGGCCGGGCCCCCTCCTTCCTCCGACCGGCGGGGCGAGGGGTCCGGGCCCGCCCGGCGCCGGCTGGGCCCCCCCTGCGGCGGGGAGAGGCGGGGGGAGGCCGCCCCGGCGGGCCTGAGGGAGCTCCCGCGGGGCCGGGTGACCGAAGGGAAGGGAACCCGAGGGGAGCCAGACCCCGCGGAGCAGGCGGTGGAGCCGTTCGGAGGAGTTGGGGGAGCAGGGATGGGCGGGGGGTGTAAATAGCGAGGAACCGTGAACCAGGTGGGCTAAGGGGAAAACAAAAAAAAGATGTTTTTTTGAGAGAAGCAGCTGAAAGGAGAGAAAATCAGGGCAGAGTCGGTTATCCGTGAGCAGGAGGTTTCTGTTTTTTGCCGGGGGAGGCCGGGCAGGTGCTGGCGTTGGAGCCCTCTCTTCTCCAGCCACGGTCAGGATCAAACCTCGCCAGCAGAACTTTTCAGAGGAGGCATGGTTGTCACACGGAATCACAGAATGGTCGGGGTTGGAAGGGACCTCTGTGGGTCACCCAGTCCGACCTCCTGCCGAAGCAGGGTCACCCAGAGCAGGCTGCACAGGACCTTGTCCAGGCGGGTCTTGAGTATCTCCAGAGAAGGAGACTCCACAGCCTCCCTGGGCAGCCTGGGCCAGGGCTCCGTCACCCTCAGAGGGAAGAAGTTCTTCCTCATGTTCAGCTGGAACTTCCTCTGCTTCAGTTTGTGCCCGTTGCCCCTTGTCCTGGTGCTGGGCACCAGTGGAAAGAGTCTGGCCCCATCCTCCTGACCCCCACCCTGCAGATATTTCTAGGCATTTATAAGGTCCTCTCTCAGCCTTCTCCAGGCTGAACAAGCCCAGCTCCCTCAGCATCTCCTCGTAGGAGAGATGCTCCAGTCCCCTCATCATCCTCGTAGCCCTCCTCTGGACTCTCTCCAGTAGCTCCTCATCTTGCTTGAACTAGGGAGCGCAAACTGATTCAGTTTAGCCTGGTGTTATCTTTGGTGTAGAGAAGTAAACTGTTCTGTTTTGTTTTGTTTTCCAATAGGAGGTCAAAATGAGTAATACCTGGTGGAGCAATAAAGCAAAATTTGCAAAGAGGGAGAAGCATCAAGACCAGTAACTTGAGGAATTAAGGTTTTTTTCCTACTCTGGCTGAGCAGTTATGAAAGAGTGACGAGATGGCTGATTTGCATAAGAAAAACCCTTAGGATAATACCGCATTTTGTTTTGCAATTTTCCAGGTTCAAAAAAGCTTAGTAAAGTTGTTTTCCGATAGTTTTGCACTCTGCTGCACCTCTGAATTCCTGATGCTATCCAGCTGTGGAAATGCCAGAATGTCGCAAGGCAGGCAGTTCTTCCAGCAATTTTTCTACCTAGGCAGAAGTGGTGGAACCTGAGAATCCTTTAGCATTCATCACTCACATTATAAATAATTTTCTAAATGCAAGATTTCGGCTTTCAGACGTGGTCAGACAGGGTGAGAGACGAGGAGACCTTCAGTCCAGCGTGTGGATGCATCCACAATAATTCACCCCCGGCATGTGCTGGAACGCCGACAAACAGGATGTTTTATCCCCAATTTATGGATAGAAAAATTGAGGCGAGGAAGTGAAGGCATTCGTTTTTCGAGCGCAGAAGTGCTCATTTGTAAGCAGGCAATTTAGGCTTGAACTTTTTTTCTTTCCCCCCTTTTTTCCGAGGAAAAGGGCCGTGTATATACAGTTCCCATTGAAATTACACTTGAGGCACCCAAGCAGAAAGACTTTGGCCGTACTCTTTTGGGGTCCCGCAGCCCTAATCCCATGTTCTAATTGGCCAGTAATCTGTGGACAGATATTGTAGCAGTTCCTTTAGAATATTTTTCTACTTCTCGCTCATTTGCATACTAATGGCATAAAAATAGGCACTTCCTGCCAGTAATTAGTCGGAGCCCAGAATTTAAAGAAAGAAAAAGACTGCAGCATTATGGTAGACGGATGGTACTGAGGAAGCTGCAAAAAAAAGAGTCACTTCTCTGGCGCTCAGAGAGTGCCTTTAATTTGGAGTTCAAGGCTGGCAACTCTGTTACCTCTGTGTGACAGGGATTAGCTGTTTGCCTGGCCTAATAACTTTGCCTCTAATGAGCCCCTCTAACTTTTTTCATGGCAAATCACTCTTATCTGTCCTGCACCCAGTCTTGCTGCTGTAAAGGTTTTTCTATTTTTTTTCTTTTTTTTTGCCTTTTTCCCAGAAAGAATAATGCCAGCGGTGAGCTCTGCGCCGTGAGCGTGGTTCCTTGTGGAGCGCCGTGACTCAGAGCTCCGGGGTTCTTCGCCTCACGAGGCACGGCGCGACTCGCAACCTCGTCGCGTCGTATGAAGCTCCGGGTTAAAACAGCCTTTTAAGAGCTGGAGAGCTTTGGGGGTCTGCGCGGGGTTATTCGTCTTCCCACGTGTACGTCGTAGGCTGGAGTGTGCAAACCAAGTTGGGGATAGCGAGAAATTTTCCTCCTACAACAGCAACACAGGTAACGTGTTTAACATAGCAGCTTTTTCGGTCAAAGAGGTAGCGGACGAGTTTCCTGCGCTGTACCCAGGACAAGAAATTTCTCCATTGCTACTCTGCTGGTGGTATCTACGACAAGCATGGAACTACCCACCAAACCCTGAAAAGCAGCGATAACTTCAGGGAGGCGGGGAAAGAGTATTTTGCTACTTTCATTCCCCTAACTTCTCTGGAGGGAAATATTACAGATTGCATTCTCCAGGGCTATCAAACTGACACCTTCAGTGAAGAACTAAATGCAGAAACTCTTCCCATGGTCTTACTTAGAAGAAATTTCAGCAATTAGTTTGCCATCTACAATCGGACAATACTGATCTCCAGCGATGCACTCTAAAAGCTCATGAGATGAAACTACAGTTAATTATATACCTTTAACTTATGTATCTATTTCAACAGCAAAGTAATTAGTGATGTATTCATCTCTCCAGCACATTGACTGTAACTATTAGTTTACTTAGAGCCACTGCTCTCAAAGAACCGTGGGATGGACCTGATAAATGAGGTCTGTACTTCTGAAAGTTGAGACCTGCACCGGTGGTAAATGTCTGATCCCCTTACTGGGATCCAGAATGAAAGTTAGATATTCATTTAGACCTTCTAGAGAATGCCTGGTGAGAGTTTGTGCTCTTTGCAGATGTGAAATAACTACCTCAAATGAAGTCAACATACTCATTGCAGCCACACAACTGTGTCCGCCCGAGCAGGCTTCAGGGAGTGGCAGTGTCAGAGAGTTGGAGTGACTCTCTAAAAGACCCGTGAGACTGTGGTTGCTGGGAGAGACTGGGAAGCCCTCCATGCTGTCAAGATTCACCATGTGAAATCCTTTTCGAAGGACAGCCTTTGGTAGCTGCTCCTTCGCAGAGTGAGCAAGGCTACGGTTTGCATTGCAGCCTAACGGGTCGAGCGCTTGCCAAGGAAATGGGAGATTTCGGTTAGGAATCTTTCACCTCTTGGTAGGAATCAAAAGTAGTGTCTCCTAGGTCTTGTGATGGGCACTTCTGCACCAGATCAAGAGGTGGAGAGAGGAATGAAACTTTGGGGGGGGGGCCGATGCTGAGCTGGCGAAAGTAAGCCTGAACCTACACCGCAGTGATCCGGGCGCTCAGTGGGGAGCATCCTCTTGGTTTCAGACTCCGTGAGAAAAGCCTTTTCCACTGTTCTTACACCTTTTCATTTCCCTTTCCCTCTACCCATCCCACTTTGTTGCCAATCTTAATGTCAGGATGTAAGAAACTGTGTTACGTTGTGCTGAACTAACACGTGGAGTTGTGTCACGTTCCTTTTAATCATTAAAAGCAAACCTTGTGAGGCTTCTATCTGCTCTACCAACAGAACTAGATTACCAGAAAGTATTTTCCTGAAAACTTTAAGACTCGAGCTTATTAAAGCACAGATCCTGAAGACGATTGGGTCTATTCCATTAGTAGATTTATAAAGTGTGCAGACTGAGTAAACAACAGTGACAGCTTGGGGAAGTGTATGCACCTGTTTATTAAAAAGACGTTAACAAGGGCAAATCTAAAATAAGAACATGTACCGCAACCCAATTTTCAGCAAATTTTTATGCATGCCTACACTTAAGGTTACCAGTGTTATTGGCAATTTCTCTCTTTTCTCTCTCAGAAGTACACGGCAACTGATGAGCATGGAGCATCTGTGGCAAAGGAAAAAAACACCGTCTTCAAATTTTGAGGAGCAAACATGACCCTTTCTGTTTCTACTGTTTCCCACCCACGTTCAGTTAGTGTGAGAGAAGAAGAAAAATGAAAAAAAAGAAAAAAGCAGCAGAGATATTTTGTTTGCATGGAAGGACCAAAGAATGTATTGCTTTCTCAATCACAAGCAAGCACTTTCATCACTGTTTTTGCTCAACATCATAAGTGACAGTGAGTTTTCTGTATTTTAGTGGTAGAACTTAGAAGAGGTCACATTCGTAGAAGTCGCTCTGCGGAGGTGAGTCTTCTGTTTGGATGTATGCAAATTCTACATCGCTTATACGACTTGTAATTTGCAGATAGGTGTAAGCACATGCAAAATGGAGATTAAATGTGCATATGCAAGTTTGTAGAATTAATCAACCAAGAATGTACAAAAACTACACACGCTTTGTCGAAATTCGGTTCTAAAAAGATTTACGAATTAGCCTTCTATAGCAGCTTTCACTCGAGGATGCTAAATGCACTTCATTTTTCTTAGTAATTAATAATTTATAAGATTTACAAGCTAATATTATTCTCCCAGAATAGCTTTTAAAAAATATATCCCGATCTTGCGAGGACCTGTCGGTACTTAGGCCTATTGACAATTGCTGTGGTGATGCTTTTTATGAGTATAAAACCTTGCCAGCCTGAAACCCCTCCAGGAGTAGACCTTAATCCCCAAAGATGTGTAAGTGCTACCATCTCCATTTTACAGACTAAAAACTGAAAACTGCATGGGTAAATGCATGCAAGTTTACACAAGAGGTTAAAAATGGAGAAAAAAATGAAACTTTAGGCTCCAAACTTGTCAAGCATGTTGCAAGGACAGTCTCTATCCCTTCTTGGAGTCCCCTTCGTGTCAGGAGTTGGTCTGAACGTTATCGACAACAAATCAAAGCCCTGGACCTGACTGTGAGCCGTGTGTTTCAGTTTATGGCCCGATGAGCCACAGCATCCGTCTCTGAAACATATTTCATTACTTCTGTTATCGTGAACTGAAGCAAAGAGTCTTTGAACAATTCTCACACTACAGGAGGCGTAAAAAGCAGTGTTTTACTTCAGTACACCTTTTACTAGAGCTGACTACAATAGGATATGATTATTTTAGGAACATTGAAAATACCTACTATCTTCCTCCCATGCTAGGTAGAATAGTAGGCTGAAGTATTTTTGCTTTGTAATTTTCTAAACTGAAGAATTCTGATTTAACCAAACCTCTTCAGGAGGAAGCTGCCTGATATTATCTTACTTCCCTCTTTTCTTATTGTGGAATTGTTGAGAGAATGCCAGTTGTTGCTACTTGTCATCACAACTTTCTAGTCCATAATATTGCTTGTTAAAGACAATAAATATTAAGCAGAAGGCTACTTAAAAACCGACCAGTATGCAGAATTTGGGTGCGTAGGTAATAACACAATGACAATATAAAACTTAATTTGCGTTTGTTACTTAATTGGATGTGCACACACATGCACACACATAAATCATACTTTCTGAAAAACAATTCTCCTTTATTTGTCCTCGTGATATTTATTCAGCAATATTTTTTAAGATTTTTTTAATTTCTCAGCTGTTAAACTGTACAAGCGAATGAACACCTCTGCTTCTCTTTCAGGGGACTGCATCAAGAGTCACTGAGACGAGGTATTGCCGAACGTGGGAAGACTGGGGACTGCGGTATGAAATGCAGTGCCAAGGCTGCCGATCGCCACGATGCTTTTGACTCCAAACAGAAGGCCTGCTTCATCCCACATGCGAGGTATCAGAAGTGTGTAAGGTACCATGAGTGGAGCTGGGTGAGTGGATCCCGAGGCCAGGCCTCCCAGCGATGGTGTGTATTGAAGGCATCCGCACAGGTCTCACAGCTGCACAGCGCTGACGTGCTCTGCTAGGCTTGAGCTAATGTACGGCCGGTTTTTCTCTGGGGGGCACTTGGATTCTCGGTTTCAGAGGGGACTCTTTCAGTATTGCTCATGATGTTTTTGGCTACAAAGCCTGGCAGTGTTATAGAGCTGTTGCGGACACCAAAGAAACGCAACCTAAAGAGCTGTAGCAAAATACTTCATACCACGGCTGCCCACTAACCAGAAAGGCAGAGGTATAAGTACACCCCCAAAAAAATAAATTCAAGCTCTGTGAGCAGATTAGCAAAGCTGTTTGCTATTATGGACAAAAGCTGCAGGGAAAAAAATGAAGAGGAAATGGGCTGTATTACTGTGAGCTGGCACAGAAACGAAATACCAGGCTGCAACTTATGTATAGTAATTGTTCACTTTGCATTCTTTGGGTTTTGATAGTGAGTCATTGTGTGCTTTGTGACCTTTGATGTACAGGATGGGCTGCTAGAAGACAGAGGAAGCCACAGTAAGACTATAAAACTTTATTAACTTGAGATTTTGTTGGTTTGTTTGGGTTTTGGTTGGGTTTTTTTATTGCCCACTGGTAGGTGGTATCTTTGGAAAAGACTGCCCAGAGGCATTTGCCTTGGGTCCTCATGGTTTTTGCCGTCTCTCCCAGGCTTTTGCAGTTGAAAAAACGGTTCTGGTTTAACTGACAAAATACCTTTGGTTTTAGAAAGGAAATTTGTTAAACAATTGGTTGCTGACGTTGATTACTAAGTTCTGAAAAATAAGATCACTGGTGGAAATACTACTGTGTTAATAGCCCAGGTAATGAGCGGTGGTAGGCGCTGCGCTGTACAGGACAGATGGAAAAGTCACCGAGAAGATACTCTTCTGAGGGAATATTTTATGTTTTAAAGAAAATTATGGAAAAAGCCTTCCATGGAGTCATCAGAGTTGACACAACAGACTTCAGCGCCGTTAAGTTCCATTATGTAAATCCATGTTGATGTAAGCCAGACACTGTCAAGTTTGATATGCCCCAAATTTGACCTAATTAGCCATTTGGTTTTTACTTTTTTCAGAGCTTGTGCAACTCGGCTCAGTTCAGGATATAGATGCTAATTGAACACGTAACCTACAGGTGCTAAAGAATTCTTACAGAAGAAGGTTTATCCAATTAGGAATGCAAGTCCAGGCTCAGGGTCATCAGCTCGGATAGTGGGGATGGGAATAGAAATCCCATCTACAGCTCTCTTCACATCACCGTTTTATTTCCAGGAGCAAAATTCAAATCCAGAATAAATCAATGCAATCTAATAGATATTTGCCAACTGAAGCCGCTCCAGCTTCAGTCAGTTGAACGGGGAAAGAATGTTTCCTTAAGCTTTTAAAAAGCTGAGACTGTATAATGCAAGGCCTGGAGTGGTTTACTCTGCCCCCCAGTAGCAAACGTACTCCTGTGCAAATCACAGTTGAAATTTTCTCTCGTTCGTAGACCCGCCATCCGACATCCAGCCTGCTAAGTTGTAGGTGACTGCCGCTGCGTGACTTGCTCCAGGTTTGCCTTTCACGTTTCCCATTGCTGTCCGCGTGTCCCCAGCCTAAAATCATCTCCTTTACGCTCTGGTCCTCTTCCCACCCGTTTGAGAAGGAGGAATATAATAACCTTTTGTCGTGACTACACCTTGGACTAGATGCCGTAGTGTAAACACTCTATCTCTTCTGCTGTTTCCCTGCAATCCCCTAACCAAAATGAAACGAGATAAAAAGAGCTGCACAGCCTCTGAGTTTCCTGGCTTTTATCTTTTTATACCAAAGCCTTTGTGTTAATTTTGCATAGCTATTTTTACATGAGGAATAATATCCTGAATTACTGCTGTCACGTGCGCTTAAGAATCCCACCTCACCGTCCTCAAGTCATCTGGCAACCTGATAGTGTTTCCTGCTCCTTCCCTCACATCAGCGCTGCAGAAAGTCTTGCTAAAAGTTTCACATCTGAAAAAGCAGATGATTTGGCAACACCTTCCTATAGATATTTCTTTTTTTTAAAAAAAAAAAAAAGAAATGTGCCTGTCTTTGAGTAAACTTTTCTTTCCAACTGTTCTTTTTTGTCAGCTTGCCAGCTCGACTTCTAGTATTGTTCTGCGGAGATTGCTGTAAGGAAAAATGAAAGAGAAGAGAAAGGTAGAGAACTGGGGGAAAGGGAAAAAGGGTTCAGAGGGCATTTAAAGCCTGGGGAGCCTAGCATGGGAAGGGAGATAGGCTTAGGAAACAGGGAATAAAATGGTGGAATGAGAGATAAAACAAGAACATAAAGGAAAAGGGATTAGACAGATAAGGAGTTCAAGAGATGAAATGTGAATAAAGGAAAACAAGAAAAATAAGGATGAAAGGAAAGAAGTGACACGAGTAAGACATGTAAACAATTAACTAAGAAAATATTCTGTTTATTTTAGTGAAAGGAAATTACAGTATCTTTATTATTCTCTGGTTTACTAGTTCAGAGGAATTTTTCAAACTAAGAACTGACATTTGGGTAGTATTACTGAACAATGATAAATATAAGCCTTCCAGTTGTTGAATTAACCAGTTCTGAATTTGGTTAATTAATATGTCATTCAGGCAACTAAAATTTGGATAAGAAAACAAAGCAATAAAAAAAATATTAGCAGCTGCAATACAAAGTGCAGATCTGGAAGAACTCTTCACAATATTAGCAGTCCCATCCATCAGCTCAGCGATAATCATTCCAGCACAGAGGGACCAGCTCGCTGATGCTCTGCCGCAGATTAATACCAGAGCTGAGAATTGCAAAAATCCTTGAAACCAGTGCTGGGTTCGAGTTTCAGCATTGCCCGCTGACCAGCAGAAAATTTGCCTGTAAAAGTATTTCACAGTACTTTTTTCACCCCATCTCAGTATTTATAAAGTGTTATCAGGACTCGGTTTCTGCCTAATTTGCCTGAGCTGTTCACGTGGCTCACATGATGTGGTGGAACCTGGATAATATTGCTTGTTTTCCCTGATTGTCTGAACATATATCGGGTCGGGAAGCTGAAATTTGGTCAAACCCACACTCATTTTTTTTTTCTCCCCAGAAAGGCTACATGTACCTACAAGTCTAATAGGCAGCATCAAAAAACCCAAACATTTTTTCGTTAGTTTCTGTGCTTGACTCTGATAGGAAGTCACCAAACATCTCATTAACTAGCTTAGCCATCATCCCTCCCTTTCCAAAACCCTTAAACTTGCATAGTTCAGCTCTATAGGGAAAATATTCCTTGAGGTCAGTTACTGAGTGTATAAAACCTAAAGTCTGCATATTCAGGAATGGAAGTTTTGAAGTCCTATAATTTGCTAGTTAACAGAAATCTCATTATTTTTAAAAAATATTTTGTCAAGCAGTCATTATACCACCGCTTTTCAGGTTGTTCTTTCCTTAATGTCCAAGGCCTCTCTTGACTTGACTGACTGTGGGTGTCCCCATATCCCTATATCGCTCCCCAACGTGCAACGGAAATGGCCGGTAACCCTGGCAGTGCCGCGGGGCATTCTAGGAATGAGACACACCTTTCACACGAGTAGCGTAAGTAACCATGAATCTACATCTCAAGAAGTCGGGAGGTTTTACTTTCCACACGGGAGCCCCTCTTCGTGCTTACGTTACAACCTCCATTTCCTTTCCCGTACGCAGAAAGACATTTTGGAAGCTCGTGCACCTTCTGAAGGTGCCCTGAGAAATGGAGCCAGGACGAACGGGGTTGTCTTCTGCTCCATAAGAGGCAGGGCATCAGCGGTCAGTGGTGAAATCATTTTTTTTCTGTCCACCTGCTTTCTTGGTTTCTTTCTGACAGTTTGAGATGAGGGTTGAGCTGCAGTGAGTTTGCGTCAGAGCATAGGGTGTCCTTTGCCCGCCACAGACCTGTGCAGCTCCACAGGCTTCTGAGCACGGCTCGGGCTGGCGTGAAGGCTTTTGAAGATACAGTGAAGGTATTATGTATCCCTTTTCCTCATATTTGATGGGACAATCCCCCAACAGGATTGCTTCCTCCAGAGCATCCGCAGAGAAGGAGAGAAAATAAAGTCCCTAACGAGTGCTGGTCCCAATTCTGATGCCATCCAATCCTGTTAATTCTGCCAGAGGGAGAGAAACCTTAAGATTTAAATGTTGTGATTCAGTACAACGCATGAGTTAGTCAATGGAAAACTGGATTTGCTTAAAAGCAGAAAAAACATGTTAAAACAACGCTAAATCACCCCTTGCATCCAACCCCATGAATCCAAACTGAGCAGCCGAAAGCATCTAGAACTGTAGCCAGCAGTCATGTATTTACAGAAGGACCTAAGCCCCAGGTCCTCTTCTCTCCGAAGTGTTCAAGGTGTTACAATGAGAAACCACTAGTAACAAACAACAAATTAAACATCCTAAATTACATTCTGTAAAGTCTCGGCTTGCCAAATGCCTGAATGAAAAAGGATGTGAAAGATGGGCTCTCCTTCATTCTAATTCAACCCAGATTCTGGGATTATCTGTTAAAAATAGGACGTTTTCTATTCTCTAATGATAATAATTTTCCATAGACAGCTGTTGATGTGCCCATAGGTTCACAATAGCTCTTTCTGCAGTGGATTGTAATAACAATTTCTTCAACTGTGTCTTTGAATTCAGAGCCATACGAGCTATTCAGAGCGAACACTTCAATCAGTGAATTTCAGCTTTTATTCTGCCTGTAAATTGTTACAAACGTTACTTGCAGACATTTGATATAAATAAACTTTGCCCCGCCAGTTTGTTCACAACATGTTTTTGCTGCAGTGCTTCAGCATTCATTATTACCGTTGCAGAACTGGGCACCTTTGCTGACCAGTGTTGTTTATCCTGGGAAAGAAGCGGTAACCAAGAGGAAATCCATGTCGTGGAGCCGTGATGGTCCGATGGATAAGGTGTGCGCAGTTAAGTTAGGAGGAGCGAGATCACAAGACTAAAGAGGTTTCTCAGACTATTTTAATATTTCCTTTCCAGTTCCCTTGACTCAGACCTTGCTTGTAACATCACTAAGAGAACAAAGAGGCCACTTGAACATTATAGGCTGAGGTCAAATTGAAAATTA
The DNA here is from genome assembly GCF_030867145.1 of Opisthocomus hoazin. Classification (NCBI taxonomy): domain Eukaryota; kingdom Metazoa; phylum Chordata; class Aves; order Opisthocomiformes; family Opisthocomidae; genus Opisthocomus; species Opisthocomus hoazin. The sequence goes on along the minus strand of NC_134422.1, from coordinate 4,750,022 downwards.
ATGATCTCTTATCACATTCAGACAAAGCTCCAGCTGCAAAGGGTGGGGTTGGGTGCTTTTCTGGTTTATTTAATTGCCACTGCACAGGGCTTGCCTAGTCAGAGCTGCAAAAGATGAGCTCGCATGCCATTTTCCAAGTCCCTTAGCCGTGCCCATGCCACAGCCTGGCCTGGCAGTCCTTTACGTGGCTGCTATCTTCTGTGAGAGCAAACGCAGTGCAAGTTTAATATCTTAATGAAACAAATGTCAGGCATTTGTTTTATATGAATAAAACATCTTTGGCATAAACCTCGGTGAAAAACAAATTCCAAAAAAGGTTGTAAATCAGAATTCAGCTTTCAGTGCGCTGAAATGTGTGTGTGAAAAATTATGCTGAAGAGCCAGCTCTATCTAAGCTAAATCGTTTGGCAATGTCCTGTCAGTGCAGGAGAAAATGGATGTAATGTGCACATATGCACAAGGAGTGACTCAGAATGATGTACAAGTGTTACTGTCTCTAGTCCAAAAGAAATACCTGGAAGTCAGGAAATAAGGCTCCGCAGTTCAGCAGATTTGTCTCAGGGTAGACGTTCTGGTTTCGAAACTCTGTTTTTTCCCCAGAGTGCCGTAAAGATGTCTCATGCAAACAAATACAGTCTGGGTCAACCGATATCTCTGGAACTGTTGCACAAACTATAGCTTTATTTGGTGTTTATGGGCGAAGAATTTCAGGAAAAAACACATGACTGCTAGCAGCTTAAGGACTGAGTAGTAGATTGATATCTGTAGCTCCTGGAGCAAGACCTGTAGGCTAAACACACACTCATTAATCTATATGTAAGTCCAGGCATTTCCTTAAGTAGTCACAACAGTCTAATTGCCTATGAATATTCATCTAAAGGAGTTTTGTTTATAAGAAGGGCAGCAATCTCAAATACTTGTACCACTCTGTATTCAAACAGAGAAATCATCTGAAGTCTCCGGTTTCCTGTTTATAAGAGTTTGGGCTGCCCAGACAAAACAGAGCAGCAGGAACAATAGCACGGGGCTTGGATGACTCTTACGGCACCGCTGGGGCTGGGCTGTCTTAACTAAAGGTAACATCACTCCAGCTTACTCTCACAGTGTTGGAGCTGGCAACTTCAAAATGATCTGGCATGGATTTGTAAGGTCAGTGCTCAAATGCGTGATGAAATGGCACCGTGGAATCATAGAAAAGTGGTGTGGGTTGGAAGGGTCCTGTAGAGGTCATCTAGCCCAACGACCCTGCAGTGAGCAGGGTCACCTTCAGCTAGACCAGGTTGCTCAGAGCCCTGTCCAACCTGACCTGGAATGTTTCCAGGGATGGGGCATCTCCCACCTCTCTGGGCAACCTGTGCCAGGGTTTCAGCACCCTCATCATAAAATCTTTCTTCCTTATATCCGGTCTGAATCTACCCTCCTTCAGTGTAAAACCATTACCCTTTGTCCTACCACTACAGGCCCTGCTAAAAAGTCTCTCCCCATCTTTCTCATAAGCCCCCTTTAAGTACTGAAAGGCCGCACCTTTAGCCATCCCATGAGCGTACTCTATTTTACTGCTAATATACACGAATGGAAAGCACAGCCTTGGGTCAGCTGCTGTTAGGCTGTCTGTCCTTGAGGGGGTTTGCTGGGTTAGCTTGCCCTTTGGAAACCTTCCAGAAGGGAAGAACATGTTTTCCCAAAGACTGCGTCGGGTCCTTGTGTTCATTTGCTGGAAAGAAGTCTGTCTCTGTCAGGTATTGTGATTGAGGTTTCTTGGAAAACTCTGATGAGGAGGCTTGCGATGAGAAGACAGAAAAACGATGGAGGCCCTTGCCAGAATAGCAGATCAGATATAGCTCTCTTGGTCACCATGGTGAAGTGGGAATCCAGCTCAAATAGAGCAACAGACTGTCTCCCGCTCACTAGACCCTGATGCTCCAGTTCATCCCACTGAAGGGCATCTGCGAGACAGCGCTGAGCACCACTCATGAACTATTACGTTGTAGGTCGCAGTGTTGACAAATGTTTTCAATTTTTTTCTAAAGTGCCACTCGTATCTGACTTTCCCATGTTCTTCCCTGCTGCTACCCCAATGTAAACAGTGCGGGGTCGTAGAGGAACCACTCTCCCTCTCTCCAAAATGGTATTGCTGGGGATCCAAGGATGACTAATCTCCCCTGTTTACAGTCTGCTAGCTGCTTGAATCCTAACATAATTTAGATGACAGGGTTCAGGAGACTAGAGAATTACGTGTTGCCAAGCTACTAAGGAAAACTGAAAAAAAAAAGACTTTTCATGAGGTGGTTGGTAATTTCCCTCACTGCCTGTACCATCTCAGCCTCTAGTTCTGCTACCGTGCTCCTCCCTCCAATCCAACAAGCAACATCTAACGTATTCACCTTGCCCACCTGAGACCTGGTGGATTTCTGAGAAGCCCCCAAGAAGATGAAGAAGAGAAAGGAAGCAGAGTTAGTAATTTAATCATGCCCTGGGCTGACTGGGCTTTAAACGACTGTATTTCTATGGGAGATTTGCTACACAAACTCCCACTTTGGCATCTAGTCACTTCTCCATACCTGTAGCATATGTATATAGATAGATAGATAGATATAAAGTCTTCATGTATAAAACCCTCAGCTACATGCTCACTAACTGCCTTCTTAATTGTCCAGTGAGCACTCAAAGTATCTTTTGAAAAATCCCTTTGCCATTATATACCACTTATTTCAGTCTACATTTGAGTCCATTGAATAAATCAGAGAAGATACACAATTCGAAAAGTCCTTTTAATCACGAGATAGATATAGGCATAAAATGATCGTCTGTCTATAAACCGAAGCTGAAAAAGCTGTATCAGAAATGAGGTGCAAGTTTTCAACATTGCACATAATTTAGCTGCTAGAACAATTTAACATTTGGATACTACACATGGGATGTGGGATAATTTTTGTCACTTGAAGGCTTTGAAATTGGAAAACTTCCTAGAAGCTATGTTCTAGCTCAACTGCAAGTGGCTGAGCTGCAGACTCAATAACTCAAGCTTGAGGCAGACTCTGTAAATGTCGGTGATCTGCCTCACACGGGATGGTAGGCTGGAGAACCGTGACGGCCTCGACAGCTATGGAAACACTTTGTCTTTTCCGCCCGGTATTTAAAAAGGAGCTGTCACAGCACTTTCAGTTAAGATAAGATGAAAAAAGTGCAGCAAATAAAGCTGCAGTCCATTAAAGATTGAAGGTGGAAGATCACAGAATCACAGAACGGTAGGGGTTGGAGGGGACCTCTGTGGGTCATCTAGTCCAACCCTCCTGCCGAAGCAGGGTCACCTACAGCAGGCTGTAGAGGACCTTGTCCAAGCGGGTCTGGAATATCTCCAGAGAAGGAGACTCCACCACCTCCCTGGGCAGCCTGTTCCAGTGCTCCGTCACCCTCAGAGGGAAGAAGTTCTTCCTCATGTTCAGCTGGAACTTCCTGTGCTTCAGTTTGTGCCCATTGCCCCTTGTCCTGAATGTATATGTACATTCATGTATATGTACATGTACATACCATATGTATATGTACATACCCTACGGAAGATGAGGTCAATTGTAGCGACTGAACAGAATGGTCCTGATAAATTAAATAATGAATCACATTCCAAATTTTATAAAAATTCATATTGTAGATACAACATGTGAAGAAAAAGAAGAAATCAGACAACTGTGGAAGAACATAAATACCAATTTGGAAAATATATTCAGCCAAACAGCTGTCATAGTAACCTTTGCAAATAAAAGTGTTTAAGAGGATCTTTACTGGAGAATACGACATTAAGTGGTATGTTTCTTCAGAAATCTGGCACCATTACTCATCTTAAACTGGAAAGATTTGACAAGAATGAGAAAATTCAGCTGTGCCAGCCTAGCAGGTGTGAGGTTTCAAAGCAAAGCCCACGGTGGTTTTCAACGTTGTGCCCTTTTGGAGCTCCTTGCTGTGAGTTTTACCTAATGGCAGCTATTTGGTACCAGCCGGTGGATTAGCAGGTGATCTTCTGAGTCATTTCTGGAAAAAAAAAAAATCATTAGTGGAACAAGATCTTTCCTAGATTATGCTCATCTTTTGATTTTTTTTTTTTCCTGCATGATAAACTAGCGAGTGTTTTGTAAATGATTACAGTATTAGCGCAGAATATTCTACCGAGTAATGTGGAGGCACGGTCACATCAATTTGCGGAATATGTAGAGGGGATACAGTCAATTTAAGTTGAAAAGCAACTTTAGCTACGCTGTCATGTTTAAAAGCTAAACTGGGCCTCTTGTCTCCATCTGTGCATGGGAATGAAAAGGCAGAAAAATCTGCCTCTCGCTAGCTAACTAGTCCAACTGCTGCCTAGCGGTACTGTTATTAGTAAACGGAAAACTTGTTGCAAGAGGAATCAACCAGACGCCGACTGCAACGGTTTGGGCGAATTTCAGGTCACCCTTCTGACAGGTACCGCTGGAAGCAGAGGTGGGCGGACTCTGATAACAAGAGTTGCTTCTGAAATTAATAAATGTCACTCAGTCTAGATACTCGCAGCTGAGAAAAGCCGACCGTTTTCCCTGAGCACCCTTCTGTGGCAATAAGGACATTTTCCAAAACCTGAGTTTACATCTGAAATGAGGAAAACTATTAAGGGGAAAGGAAATAATGTTTATGATGAGAAATACCACAGTAAGGCATTTTCAGAAATAGGAAAGAAATACCTGCCTTCACAGTATTGTGTTTCGGTTACATCCAGCGGAGTAGCTGTATTGCTTGTTGTCAGGATTACTGAAGTATCAGGAATGTATTCATGCAGCTCCGTCTTCTGTTGCTAAGAGAAAATCCTGAGAAGTTTGGTAAGATGAGCGGCAATTACTTCCATACTGTTTTTTGCTCTCTCTCTGGCCTTAATGCTGATGTTGCATCTTTACTTTAAACTGTAACAGGAAATCTAGGCCTTTAGCTGATGACAAGGCTACAGCTTCTCCAGTACCGAGCCTCTCATCCTATACTACTCGGTCTTGTTCCAACCAGAGCTCATTTAGCCTTCTTTTATGCTGTGGCATAGAGATTTGCTGTGCCACAGAAAACTCCTGAGCAATGGCTTTTACTCTGGCATAAGGTCCAGTTCCTTCTTCTCTTCTTTATACGCTGCCAGAAGAGGCAAAAGTTGATGATTGTGACTTGCTAGTGAATTTTTACTACAGTTTTATTATGCTTTGGTCAGTTGATAAAAATTATCGCATTTCACTGCTTCTGTAACCTGAACTGCAGAAAAGCTTAATGTTAACCATCATCACACCAGTGTAATGGGCAATTAGTTTTCAGATATGGTCTGACCCATTCTCTGTCTTGTGATCTCCATTAAACTATGGCAGAGAAATCCTTCCCAGATCTTCAGTGCTGTTACTGGCTTATTTAAGTCTTCTCTTCCTTGTGTGTAAAATCTTGTGTATTCCAGTACGTGTGAGTGAAGATTTGTCATTTTAAAAGGGTTTCTTCCTTTAAACTTACTTTTTCTTGACCTGGCCTCATATTTGGTTCATCATGGGCTATAAAAAAAGCAGCCAGGTTGGAAGGAAATTAATACAGAAGTGAGAAGTGATTAAAACTCAGAGTTGGCTGGACACTTCTGAAAAGCGCAGATGACTACCTGTGCCCACATATGCAGTGCATTTGTCGTAGTTACTGGTGTGTGAGAAGCAATGAACGGAACGAAAGCTACTCTTTTTGCCATAACTACAGCAGATGCTGCTTGATGACTGCTATAATACGGAAAGAAATATGCCCTCATGCTTGTGCAGCAGCCTTGTCAGCCCTTTTAGTCCTACTTCTTGTGCCCTTGATTTCAGACCTCTGACCTCGCATTTCCTCTGGCATCCTATAACAAATAAATAAATAGAGGAGTAGGTGATCGTATGAGGCTCCAAGTTGTTTACTGGAGAAGAAGATACTGGAGGAGATGCTGCTCAGAGCTGCTCTGTAGTTGGCAGTTTGAAATTCTCTGTTTCTCTCTGATTTTAATTAATAGGCTTGTATTTAAGATGAAATGCATTCAATTTGTGCACAGTGTAGAGAATGTCACACTACAAGATCGGTTATATACATAGCAATACAATTATCATTCTCTGCTGACAAATGTACCGTGATATTGATAAAAAAGCAATAACTTCAATGTACATGTCAAAATCAGCCCCGATAGCTTATTACAGATTTTTAAATGAACATAAATATCTAATGTTCAGCCCGTAATGTTCATTTATACCATGGCAGATGAAGGTATAGGTCGAAGAATTAATTTAAAACACAATACCAAGTCTCTGATATTCATGGAGTCTAAGCTATATCCCTCTGCAAGCATTTGTGAAAGTCTGGGGTGCAGGTTCCCCACCCCAGGGCCCAGCTGCAGAGAACCGATGACGTTCAGCTAGTTAAACCTCTTTAAGTGTCCCTGAGATCTTCTGGTTCCGGCCACAATCCACCAGCTTATCCATAATCACCTTTCCATGTTTCCAAGAAGAGAGTGTGGCTCTGCAGGCTGCCCGGCTTGCTGCCGTCCCCCTCCCAGCGCCCTCCCGCATCGAGCCAAGGGGAGAGCAGAGCGATGGTGCGGGCTTTCCCAGCGGAGAAGGCTGGTCAGTTTGAGTCTTTTATGAAAAAGTCTCTATCCCATCAACACATTTGCTGATTTTTATGGGGGTTTTTTGAAGGAAAGGGAAATGGGGCCATAGCTTCAGATAGGTCGCATCACCTCCTGCATTCATCATCCTTCTTACCCGTATTTAGAAACCTTCAGGAAGCAGGTTATGAACAATCTATTTTGGACACATCCTAGATAAAATAAAGCCATTTCTACAGTTGTGGAGCTTGGTGAGGATGTTGAAAGGCACAGGGCTGAAGTCCTGACACAGGTGGTGGCGAGCCCAAGAACCTGCCACAGCCGTGGCCGCACCGAAGGCTTGGGCATCCCACTGGGCATCGGCACCACAGCATCCAGCGAGGAGCTTGGGCAGAGTCAACCACTTTGCTTCTTCTGCTTCCTCATGAGAAGATGAGCTCAATGGCCGCTGTGCAAGGACCTACGCAGCAGAAGGGGGTTTCCCACCCAGGTCAGCAGAAGAGAGGCTTCCTTTACTTCCAAGTGGCTTGTACCTCTGCTGTGTGGGGAGGAAATCAAAGGTACATTTGGTGATGGCAGCAGTGTGATTTACCTCAGTGCTAGGGGTTTTTTTAAGGTCATCAGCTGCATGATCTCTGTACATAGCACTTTCAACTGACTACTACTTTTTAGTGTTTTTTCTGTTGGTCCTTTTTTCTTTCTTTACATTTTCTGCCCTTTCTGCTACATCTTTCCAATGAAAAATAGCAACTGCGAAGATTTTACTCTCTTGCTGTTTGTATGGGCCCAATAGAACCAGTACCAGCACCAGCTTCCTTCGAAGGACATGTATGAAACTCATCCAGGTTCCTCTGGAGGGAAAATTCAGATGTGGCAGAGGAATCATCGTAGAATCATAGACTAGAATAGAATCATAGACTCATAGAATGGTTTGGGTTGGAAAGGACCTTAAAGATCATCCAGTTCCAACCCCCCTACCGTGGCAGGGACACCTTCCACTAGACCAGGTTGCTCAAAGCCCCGTCCAACCTCGGTGATCCATCCTTAGGAACACCTGAGAGAGAAGTATTTCATCTTCAGCTAGCCTTTATGGATTTCAGCTGACTTGGTAATCAAGTCTCTGTACAGAAAAAATTTGTTTCACTAATAAATATTTTCCTATGTAACAGTACAAGTCCAAGTTCTCAAAAAAAAAAAAAAAAGGATTTAATTGTTAAAAGGAAAATAAAGTTAGCTTGCACCAACATAATCATCCTCCTTTGCGATCCCACAAAGCCGTAAGGTTGGATTACATCTGCTCGGTAATGAAAGTCCACCAGAAATGTGGCATCTATGATCTGATGTGCAGGTGATGGAAGCTATTGGGCCACATTAAAGCTGAGATATAAAACCAAGGACTTGGTTATATCTAAATGGCAAAATACTGTGACATTTTTTATCAGCAGCTGTGTGCAATATTCTCACTTACTTCACATTTTTAAAACAGCAACTATACCCCAGCTACTTATATTTTTCCTCTTCACTCAGTTGTACCTTGCTTCATTTCTTTTATTGAACTATAATACCATCTAGTATTAAATGCTGATATTTGTCCTACTGCGGTTAGAAGCAAAGCTGTCACCAAGTGCCACAGAGCCTTTTAACGTTTCCACGTTTCACTTTAGAGGCATCAGCTTTTAAGTAAAATGGCCACTTTTAAGTGTATTGACTAGACACATATGTAAAGTGCTTTGGGATGAAATCCTGTACATGTCCTGTTATGACTCAGCTGCCCTATATTTGCAACCTTTATTTTTGTCAGAGAAAAGAAAAGAAAATTGTCACAGTGCAGACCAGCTAGCTGCTAATTGTAGTCTCTGAAGAAAACGAAGATGCTGTAATACACCATTATAATCTCTACAGTTTGTATTAGGCACCTGGATAGATTTCCCTAATTAATAGTTCCTTTAGGTCCGGATTAAAAATAGCGACTAAGAGCTCTGGGTGGATGATACAGCAGTATGAAATAGCGTCACACCTGTCTCCGTGCTGCAGCTTCCCAAGTGTAAGTAGGAGTCAAAATTTCCCTCCTCATTAAATAAAAACACTGATAGATAGTACATCACTTGGCATCTCTGAAGTGTCGTACCTAAGACATACCATCTGCTACGAAGTTGCAAAAACATAGCCTGAGAAAAGTGGGACATCAAGGTGGAGCTTAATTTTCTTTAGTCAGTTTTCTGTCTATGCTGGACCTGAGCGTGGATGGCGCAGGCACGGCTTGCGATGCCGGTGACTGTAATGGCACCGAAAAGCAGCAAGGGAGTGCGACTGTGAATGCAGTCGTGTGGGAACAGGGAAATTTCCGTTCACTGTTCCCGAGACAGACACATTTTTAGTAACCAGGAAGATACTACTTTTGAGGGTAGCAGGAATCACAGCTTAGGGTTTCCCTGTCCTGGTGAGTGCTCTCAGCACTGAATTACAAAGCCGTATTTCCTTTTTCTTCCCCCGGTTGCAGGAATTTTTTGGCAGTATTGCGAGGTGTGCAGAGTCTGACGTGGAGCCCAGCCTCTGCTCTGAGGGCCTAGAGCACTTGCTGAAGGTGGGAGATTGAAGCTTGAGACGAAGGTGACTGTAAATCCCAGATGTCCTACTTGCTAGAGAAGTAGGACAGAGAGAGCGCCGCAGAAACCAGCAGACACCCAACACCCTTCCTTTCTGTGCAACCCCAGATTCAGACCTGGGTTTCAGGCTGAGAAACAGCCCGAGAAATCAAAGTGGAATAAAAAAAAGATGACTTTCCAGCAGCATTCCGAGCACTGTGAGCCTCAGTCAGGTCCTGGAGAGCTGGAGACAGAAATACGGGAACATCCCCGTCTGCTCGCAGACAGCCTTCGCCTTTCAGACACCCAGCAGTCCTGCTGCAGGCACTGCTCCGCTCAGGTTGCCAAACAAACAGACAGTTGGATAAAATCTGGGGGCAGAGAAAGTGGCTCCATTTGGACTAACGAGGTCATCCTCGCTCAGCAACGTGATTTCCAGCTCGTAAGCCAACAGCGGCGGGTCTGGCAGCACCAGCCATCACCACGCAGCTCCAGGCAGTGCTACCTGCATCCCTCTGCCTCCCAATAAAGTTATGCAAATAACTCTGGCACGACATTGGTACCTCTCCACTTTAGCACACAGAATTGCTCAGAAAAAGCATCTCACTGATGTGCTGGTGGTTGTAGCACAGCTATATTACACAGCAGATAGTCACCCAGACTCCTTGGAAATTAGAAACTAAATTTAGAATTTAGACTCTTTAGAAAGAGAATCCCAGTCCTTGCTGTTTCAAAACCCTGCAAGCAAAAAAAACCCTCCACAGCTTATGGCACCCTGCTCCTCGAAGCTGCTACTAAGTGCATTGCGTGGAAAACACACGCTGCTACCCAAAGGGAGACTCTGGATATGATCTTCACAGAAGAAACATCTCCGCTGCGTCCCCAGCGCCAGCCTCCGCAGGTCTTTTCAGCTCCTCTGTCAGCACCCGGGGTAGCACCACGGAGATGGGGTGCTTTCCTGGAGGGCCACCTGCGCCGAGACCTTCCCCAAGCGCTGCAGGAGCCGGTGAGAAGCGTGCGGTTGCTACACCTCCTTTCCGCACGCCTCAGCTGGGTTTTCTGAACTCTTCCCGTGCAAATTCGTTGTTTTCTCCTCCTTGCTTTTCTCCCAGCCTGAGGCAGAGGCTGCTGTGGAGACCACCTGGGTTAAATTAGCACGATTAAACAGCGTTAAGCAGTTCTTGGAAAGGCAATGCTGTTTTTTGTATTCCTGAAGGCATGGTACATGGCTGTCAAATTACTGTCCGGGAGCAGGAGGGTGACCCGTGGGAGGAGTGTGGAGCCGAAACCTTCACCCATGTGCTGCCACTACGTGTAAAGCTCAGTCTCCTGGCTAAAGCAAATGCCCATTAACGTGCTGCCCCTTTTCACCTGACACATTTTTTAATTAAAGGACAGGTATGCAGGGGAGCTTTTCACCTGCCCACCTCCAGGACATGGTGTTGGTCTTCGGCAGCTGAAACAGGGGAAGTCTGCTGCTTGCTCTGGAAGGATGATCACTGTGTGGTGGATGAAGGCTTTCCAATGCTGGTCACTGTTTCCTAAGTATGTAAGGATTGGATTTTTGATATTGGCATCCTTTCTCGGTAAATAGAGGCATTTGATGGGGTCAGGTGTAAGCGCACATAGCGCTGGAGGGAATCTATGTGGCAGGGCTGAACTCCTTGCCGGTCCTCAGGTCTCAGGGGCACGTGGGCCATGTGAGTTGGGAAGTTACTGAATGGGTCCTCTTGGGCCTTCCTCTCTTGTCTTTGAGGGTCAATAAATGAATCATGAAGCACAGCATTTAAGCTCAGTGGTAGCCAATATTCCAGGTTTTCAATGCGGGGAGAAGATGGGAACTCTTAGCAGAGCTCCATTTCTAGCATCTGCCAAGTCAGAGGAGAAACAGTGCAAGAAAACATGCAAGCATCATTAGTGGAGAAAAATAAGTGTGCTTTTTCCATTTTACTAACCCAGAATCCATAGGTGAAGATTTTTTTTAAGCCTGACTATCCCTTTAAGAAAGGCTAGAAGCACCCTTCAGAGACTTGTAATGAAATAACATTATTTATCGGTATTAAATATAGATAAACAAAAATGAGAAACAGACTTAATTGAAACCCTCTGTGAAATCTGGCTAATCAGTTTTCATTTCCAGGAGGCTTTAACTTCTGTTATTTAATTTATTATTTATCTGTTCTATTTTGATGTTGCTTTTCAGCCCCAGTGCTGGGCTTTGGGCGCTTTAGAAACACTTGGTGAGAGGTTGGAAGTATCACCCTGGCTTCAGTTGGGCCGATGCTTCACCCACGTTTGAATCTTCCTAAGGTTTTGATAAGCTTAATGATCATGCAGAGGTTCTTCTATCTTCGCTAACACCAGTCTCGAATCCAGGCACATTACAGTATGTTTCCTGACCACCAAAGCGCTTTTCCTTTTGGACCCCGTTTTACCTCCATCCCATGCAAACACCTTGCCACTTCACTTTATTTCTTTAATTTATAGGCATCAAAGTTGCTGAATCAGGAAACTGAGGTTATAGCTGTTGAAGAAACGAATCCCACATTGTGACAAACTGCTTTTTCGGCAGATTTTCTTGCGTTCCCCATTCTGAGTCATTGTCACACATGTTAAAGGCCAGACTTACATATGAAGCTCTTGATGGTGAGAGCTGTGCCCTTTCTTGTGGTTTCTGCAGGCAGACAAGTGCCGTCCTGTGTCTCTACCGGTTGCCTCTAGCTAATGATGCTTAATTCGCCTCGCGGTGCTTCCTGTGTCCCTGGAGCGTGTGGCATCGCCTACCAGAACTGGAAGTCAGGTGGTTAAAGTTGACTGTGTTAGTTGGATTCTGATTAGCCCAACAATGCTACTCATCTCCGCTGACGTGTAGCTGGTTGGCATTCCACCCCTTTATGGGAGAGTTTGGGGGAAGAAGTAAAATCTGAGAAATTGGGCAACAAACAGATGAAGACTGGATGGAACCAACTAAACCTTATATGTTTCGCTATGGTTGTAATTGGCCATGTACTTCCTCAGAAGTCAAAACTTAAAAATGTCTGTGACGTTCAGGGTGGTGGCCAGGGAAAGTAGAGCATCATTATCCCTTTAGAACCAGGAGGCACTGCTAGATCTGTCCATTTAGGTGACTATTTTCTGCTCCCAAGAACGTGACCTGCAGCTGTATGCACAAATTTGTCCTCCCAATGTACCTTTGGGACAAGCGAGTCAGTTCATCCCCATTTTGCAGGCTGAGAGGACCTGAAACCCAGGGCGATGAAATGATTTGTCCAAAGTCACATTGGAAAATCCTAGCAGAAGAAGGAGGGAGCTGCAGGTCCGCATTGCTCCTCTCAGCTTGACACGGGAACCTTACAATACTTAAGGAATTATTAAAATGTTAAATGACTCGAAATGAAAGGCTGTGTCCAGAGCTGGAGTCATCATTTGGATTATTCACTCCGTTCTTTGAATACACAAATGCAGCCATATTATGAATGCAATTACAGCCAATGGAGAATTCTCAAATGAAGGGCAAATCAAAAGGAAACCGTCTATGTTTTATATTTCTGTGGTCTCTTCCATCTCAACAGTGATCGAGAGCGTGGCTGCGCATACATATCTGAAGCATATGTTGGTTTTTGTGCTTGTCAGCTAGTTGGGCTCAGGGGGAATTCTCCCACAGCGGTTACACTGAGATAGAGCAAGAAAGAGGGTGAGCAGCTCGTGAGCTTTAAGATCTTCTTCTGTTCCTCCTAGAGATGCGAGCAGGAGTGCCTGCCCTCATCTTCTTCCACCCGCCCTTGTCCTCCTTCCACACCCGGAGTTTCCATCCTTGTCCTCGCCGAGAGCGCTCGGGAGCAAATTGTTGAGGTCGGAGGGAGGTGGGCACAGATGTGACCAGTTGCTGCATATGCCTCTCTTCTCATAGGCTTTTAAAAAGGCACTTCATCATATTTTCAGGAGGAGGAGGAAGAGACGGTGGCCTTTGGTGTTGCTCTGCATTGACACAGCTGGAGCTGGCCGGGGGTGGCGGGGTGTTATTTTTTACAGGTTGGCAACCAGATGCTTGTTGCAATGATATCCTTTTTTTTTTCCCAGAGATCGCCTGAGTGTAGATGTGCCAACACGGGTTCCGGTTTTACCACAGCTAATTCTCTTATTTCAAAGAGAGGAAATATCCTCGGACAAATCTGCTTTGTCAAGGTTGAAAACGTTCCACACCACAGATGGTGACCATAAGGTGCAAGTGAGTTTTCAGCTGAACCGGTGACACCCTACCCATTTGCTTCACTGCTGAAGATTTCAAAACTAGTTTTTGTTATGAGAAGCTGAGCAAGATACTTCTCTCCAAATGTCTCTTCCCTCCTGTTAGCTCCTCACTTCCATATTCATGGCACTCCTGCTGCTACTAGCACTACCATGCGTAGCACCTACCGCAAATTGTCCAGTTCCTGTTGTTAGGATGGCAGTTCCCTTTGGTTTTTGAAAAATTCATTAAGCAGGGGGGGTGGAAGGGGCAGCAGAGTCCTGTTATGGTCCAGCACCCTATTGTAGGAGGTTTTTCTCCCAGGTGTGCTCCTACACCATGGCTTGCTAGGGCTGTAACCAGATGAGCTCCTCTGCTTTTATGCAAAAGCAACTGGTTGCATTTAGATGATCTGATGTGTTGCAGCACAAAAAAATTCTACATGCAGGGATATTATCGTGGGGAGTTTCCCGGCAATGGTTTGGGGATTTTCAGGCCCTTCTAACACCGTGTGAGATTTTGCTTATGGACTGAACAGAGCCTTGACGGGAGTGGTGATGGCAGCTTACAATAATTGGTACCGTGCTCTTCTGATTCCTCTTAACTGAGGGGTTTTATGTCAATATGAGAGAACCCACCTGTGGTTGGAGACCTTAGGAGCTGTATCTAATTTTTTGCTTTTGTAAATTCCCCGATTTCGTTGTGATGCCTCTGTTACTATTTTGCTGTGTAGTCATCGGTCCTCACTTCTCGTTTTGCACCGACTAATTTCTCCCAGGAAGAAAAATACAGTTTAAGGGGGGAGTATAAAGGTTGGCTTGCTCCAGAGACAACAACAAAAATACAAGTCTAAAAGGAAACCTGATTCTGTCTCTGGGAAACCGAAAGAAAAAGTAAAAGTGAGTGGCTAGGCCTTCCCTCCGTGAGAAGCTCACCTTCCTTTCCCGCCTGACTCCAGGAGGGGTTTGTTAGCAGAAGGGCAACAGGCTGGGGACATAAATTACTTTGACTTTGTAAGGAAGTGGTGTTTAGTGTTAAATGTGCTTTGGGGCAGCCCCTGCAATTCCTCACCCTCCTCATTTGTGGTACATCTCTTTAGAATGAAAAGCGATGCATACATTGTGTCGGTGTAATTCATACTCCCTCTCTTCCTCATTTTGGGGCTAAATTCAATATGAGCAAGTGCACATCCCCAGATTAGCGCTGCTACTTGGCTCCCACAAAGAGAAGCCCGGTACCCGTGGGTCCTCCTTGGTTCCCTCGCTGTTATCTTTGTGACAGTCCTAGCTGTTTCTCCACCTCTGACACGTCTCCATAGCACCACTTCCCCATTCCTCTGCTGGTCCTCCAGACCACATACCCCTTCCCCTCCTTTGCTCCATCTCCTTTTGGCTTCTCTTCTCGCTGGTGGCATTCCCATCCCAGCACATCACAAGCTCTTCATCTACCTCCTCCTCACCTGCCACTTTCTAACACAGCTTCAATCCGTAGCTGCTCTCTCCTGGATCCCAGAACATCCCTCTTGTGGACTCCATGGAGCATAAGCTCTTTGACTTCTCTTTCAAGACCTACCATGACGTTGCCCTACTTTACCTTTCACTTTCATGTATCTGTTGCCTTTATATTCAGTTTCCAAGCTCTCTCTTCAGACTTTCTCTGCTCTGCCCCTCAAGTCTATCCTCCGTTATGGTGCTTGCAACAAATTTGGCCATACCTACCACACTGACCTGTTTGTCTCCTTATCTCCTTATGTCATTTGCTCTGGTTTTATCTAGCGTACTTGTACTTTATCGCAGTTCTTAACATGTACCTGAGGGTTTTGGAAGCTGTATGAGTTATGCTATTATGGAAGGAGCATGACATGAGAAGAAGAATCACCAGATGTTCAGAAGAAGCTCACAATACTGAAAGCTGGGCCTGACTCTTTACAGATCTTTTTTTCTGATAGCTGCAGTGAGAGCAAGCCTGAGCGTTTTTCTCCCTGGTGCTGCTGCAAATTATAGCTGCCCCACTTGAGTCCTCTGCTTGTCAAATGCTCCATTCCTACTAGATCAATGGCAAATTTTTAGCTCCTTTGGGGCCTACCTTCTTCGAGTCCGTAGACATGATCTAGTTAGTGAAAAGAAGAAAGCTGGTCTCCGTGAATACTAGAAATAACCATAATAACATGAACTGAGAAAGTATTGTAAATAGGTGCTCCCACTGCTTGAGGAGACATGCAAACTATTTGCCATTCCCTATACAGCATGCAATTTAAATATTTTAAAACTTGAAACAAATTACTGATAATAAAATTCAACAGTGTAATACTTCTTTGAATTTTTTAAATCAGATATAAATTGTTCAATGAAGTTGATCTAGTCTTAGCATACTTTTCAAGAGATTTAATAGTGCATGATTTAAATGTATGATACAGTTCTGGTATATTATATGGCTTATTACATAGGTTTAAATAGTCCTGGCTGGGATGAAGGTTTCATAGCTCAGTGTCTCTGTACTTTGACAGATGCATCTTCTGGTCCAGCAATAGTTTCTGTATGCAGTGTCTGATGATCCTAACATGAAGGAAGCTTAATTTCTACATAGCAATTGTTAGCTGGCATAGTAGTGCATATTAAGCACGTTCTTCCAACATATGTTTGTGACCATTTTGAAGATACTTTTACATGAGGGAAGAATTAAATCTATATCCAATTTACGTTACTAAAAACAATGTTAGTGCCATCTTTTGGGCAAGATTTTAAAGCACATAAGTCAAGAAATTTGATGGTCTAATTCTACAGTAACCATTCTTGAGACCATTTGTACAGCTCGTGTTTTTCAAGTGAATGTGCTTAAGACAAATGAAAAAGCTTTACGACAGTTCTACAGTGATGCTATTTTGGGTTGCAGAGCAGTCAGACTGTACTGAAAAGTAGGACTTTTTGGTCGTGTGTAGTGGTGTCACTACTTCCAACTTCTGACTCATCAGTAACTATTGCATATTTCTCAAGTGGAGGTTTTTTTCCAGTAACTTGACATTCTGAATAAATTTATAGTAAAACGCTGAGCCAGTGCTAACTCTGAGTAAAACAACAGCTTTGATAGCGTCTCCATTCATTCAGTTTTTCTCTTTCCTTCACATACTCTTCAGCTCATCAGGAACTTATTCCTCTAGACCATTGGTTCTGTTGAATACCAGATAGACCATACATCCCAAATAAAGATATTTTAGCTGTAAAATAGAGCTATGTCTTTTGTTGGTGAGATGAAAAATTAGGGTTATCCTGTAATTTCTAGAGTTGGTCTTAGACTATGGGCGGTCTTGGGAAAAAACAGGATAGGTTCACTAAAACCAGAACTGGTGGTTATCTATTACATTAGTCTATCATTGTGTAAAACCTACAGCATACGCTTAATACCAATGCACAGAACTTGTTTATTCTAGGTATAAGAACAAGAAGTGAATTTTCAGTTAAGGTTCAATTAAGATCTTATAGCTATTTTGGATTTCATTTTATTGGCTTCAATTAATGTGTATATATATTTCTATGTCTATGTAGCTCCAGAGTCAAGCAAACAGCTCAGTCTGTTTATTTAAGAGATTGCATCATCACACATCTGACAAATGCACTCACTGCATTTACAGCATCGTCGCACCAAGTGCATTTATTTGAACTTTCTACCGTGTACATGGGATCACACATTCAGATAAACACAGCTGTGTTTACTTCAGGCTGCACAACTCCAGATTGTAGATGTATGTCTGGAGCCAGTGGACTGCACATGCACTGTACAGCATTTTCAAACTCTTAGGGCTTCATTATTTGTTAACCAAAAGTCCAAAATATGTTGAAGGCTCTTATCTCATTTAGAGCTGGGTGAAGATATGAAAGGAGACATTTTCATTATGTGCTTTAAAATAGTGTAGTATTTGCTGAATACCTTATTGAGTAAACATATTTAACCATCTTTGTTAAGAATTAGTCTCCATACTCCCATTTGGCTGGACACATGCACATGGACGTCTTCATTTGTGTCTTACTTCAACTTACAAACCACTCCGTTGAGTGTGGTGTTGTCACCCTAAGAATGTGATGAGTCGTTCACTAAGGCTCTGGTTTTGCTTTTACTATTCAGGCAAGTAACGTTGCTCATGTGAATTGAAATCAGTTGTTTAATTACTTCACTGTTTGCAGATTTGGGCCTAAAGATTTTTCTTTATTTGCAAGATGAATGAGCAAACCTATTCTTAACAGGGAAAGAAAAAACCAGCATTCTGTGGCACAGCAGTGGTTGGTGCTGTGACATTTTAAAGCTGGCATTGCGGTAATTAAGGCCTTGATGATTCAGAGTCTTGAAATCAGATGTTGAGTAATCCCCTGGTCTTACTCATGTGCTTGAGTTGAGCTTAGGTGTAATTTTTTGCATTCTTTTGTATGAATACAGGAAAAACCACGTCTGACCCAAGAATACAGCTCCCTACCTTCAAACTCTCCTGCGTCAAAACACGAAGAACTTCATCAAGAGCTGTGCTTGCTTAGGCTTGGAGTATTAGACCCAAAGTCCACGCAGGACTGAAATTGGTGAACGTACCTATATACTGAGATACTTCCCCCCAAAAAAAGAAGAAAAAAACTTGCGTAAGGTAAGACCTGCTTTTACACCAGTAAGTCAAATGCATTTAAAAAAAAAAATCTGTCTTTTTCCTTGCCCGAGGTCTGGCTTCTCTTTCAGTCTCAAGCACCTACAAATAGGGTTTAGTAATGAATGTTTTTCTTGCATTGTAGGCCTAAGGCTTATGCTCTGCCAAACTGTGGTTCATGCAGATGCTGAGGGTAGGTTTGAGACAGGATGGCTGCAGTTCTTCTCAATGAAGAATCCCTGGACTTTCAATGGACTGTAGAAAGTCACTCTTCAGGACAGCCTGGAGAAATCCTGTGTTCCTGGTGTATAAGGAACCCCAAGAGAACCTCAAGACCAGGAGATGACTGATGAATACTTACCACTGCAGGTATCCAACAGAGTAAGTCAGTTCTCCTCCTGTTCCTGAAGCCAGAACAAGAAAAATTAGTGACTTTTAATAACGTCTAGCCCTATATGGCGTTGGTAGGATAACAAAGAACTGCAAAACCCGAGGTCGCGCGTGGCACAGAGCACAGGCACCCATGGCAAGCAGTGTGCACCCTTTCCGTCTGGAAGTCGGTGAAACCTGGCAGATTGCTCTGAATTTCGGAGCGTGAGAAAGCAGGGCCACAGCTCACCCATGCAAAGCCAGAGAGGAGAAAACCAAGGTGTCACTGTTGCTTGCATCTTCACTGCGTTAAAGCCGGAGTTAATGAGCATTTGGCCCAGTGGCAGAAGAGCCACATTCCAGCGTGGAGATGTGAGGCGGGTGCGCAGAGCTGAGCAGCTCCTAACTATCATAGTGTCAACAGTGGGGCAACACAGCCGCCGGCCCCCGCAGTAAACATCCAGAGTACGCGGCTCATTTCTCACGATCATTCCAAACTCTTTGAATTTCAGCAAGCTCCGATTTACCTTCCCGAACTGCAGCCACGTGTCTCAACTGCTGCACGCCTTTGTTCAAATTTCTGGATGTTCTCTGCCTTGAGCCGTATGTTAACATCTGGATAAAAATAAATGCAAACATGAAGCGTATGTTCTGTAACTGCTGAATTTAAGAGGAAAAGTGTGATTTGGCAGCATTTAATATCCTCTTTGTGTCCGTTTTGCAGAAGAGTGAATGATTAGGACACAGTATGCAGCCTAGCCAATACTAAGATCATTTGTGTAGGATTTATTCTTCTATCAGTTGTACTGAAACAACTCTGGGGTAACGTGGCTGACCAGAAAAGTCTTATTATCAGGGTACAAGGCTACAATGAATATCAGAACCCACCTTATATGAAGGATAAAGTAGGCAGGTTTGGGTCTTTGTATAGAAGGTCTTGTAAATACTACATGATTTTGTACATTGAGACAATACTTATAAAAATGTCTTCCTTCTGACTTTAAATATCCTAATTTAAAGTTTAAGCAAATTCAGTAGTAAAATAATGCTTTACTTCTTTGATGCTGAAGAAGAAAAATGATGTGACTAGACACTATATTATAGCACTGTATATTCAAGAGCTGCAAATTTGATAAGGTAATCTGCTTCTTCTCTTCTGTTACTCTTCACTTGGCAATTAGATTTAAGAAGCAGAATCCAGTTTCCTGATAAAAGTCATTATGTAAAACCCATGAATACATTCATATTGTGAATATTAGGGTCATCCTGTAAAAACTGCAAAACTAGCTTGGCAAATCACGGTTATTTTTGTTAGACCTTTGCTTTTGCTTTTTTCATGTGTATGTTCCCGGTTTCAGACGACTGCTATGGTACAGTTTGCATTTCAGTAGAATGAGATAAGCCTTCTCCTCCCCCAGCCGAAAAAAGTATCATTTTATAAATAATATTGAATAATGTCAAGTCTTAGAAGTAGCTCTGTGAATAACCCAGCAAGAAATTTGATACAGAGATGCATTTAACTAGTCATCTCAGAAGACTGCTTATGAAAATAGTAGCAACATTTGTTAAAGAAAGCAGC